>NW_010207861.1:0-16506 GCF_000695765.1 Mesitornis unicolor
AGGTCCTGGTGGGCTCCTCCCACGTCCCACAGAGCTCCCCCAAGGCACCCCCTTCCGCCACCTCCTTGGCCCCCCTTCAGCCCAGAGAGGCTAAAATCGTCTCGAGGGGCCGTTGCCGTGGGCTCAGGGAGGTGTTGCTGTGGTTCGGGGTTGTTGGTGGCCGGGCAGCAGCTGGATCGTGGGTGCGTGTGTGACGCCTGGCAGAGCCGAGCCGGGCGTTGGCACAGCAGGCGTGGAGGGCAGTTTTCAGGACGGTGTCCTTTGGCCTGTCTCATACCACCTGTATGAGGTTTTCTTACTTGTTTCCTTACCGGTTCATATGATAAAAAAATAGTGTGCAGCTGTATATTTCTTATTCCAATGTGTAATGAAACAGGAATCAGAGCCCTGTGCTGGCAACTGCAAGTGTGTGTGTGTGTGTGTGTGTGGGTGTGTGTACATGTATGCACAGCTTGTTGCCAGAGTAAGCATTTTGATGAAATTCTCACTGACTGAAACATGTCAGCTGCATGAAAAGTTCCTTTTCATTCAGGCTCTGAAAAACGTCCTCGTACATAATTTGAGAAGTACTGAGTCGCTGAACTAGCACACGCTGTTTCATTTAATCCCCACAGGCTTCCTAAGTACGATAGTGAATGTGCAAAGATCTGCGTGGTTAGCGTTGTTCAAGAGCAGCATTGTTAAACTAGGGTTTCTGCCTGTGAGCTCTCATAAAGCTGATGTTTTCCATTTGGTTGCCTTTCTTTTATTTATGCAGATGACCATGCTGATCTGTCTTTACAGACAGGCCTGAGAGGTGCCCTTCAGAGCTACCACTGGAAAACACAACTGAAATGCAGTAGTACTCTGCCTGTCTCTCTGACTGAAATAAGCAACGTGTAAGTATTGTATCTGAAATAATCCTGCATGACAAAGTCTGTCATTTTCTATAACAAGTTAATTTTGCTTTGTGACAGTGTTACATGAAGTAATCTTTAAGTCTCACAAATATTTAAATGTTTAATGTGGCCTATTTTTGTTTTATTAATTACTAACTTAAAAATTACAGGTATGTAGCCATCTTTTGGAAGATATGTTATGCATACAGTGTACAAAATCTCTTTTTTATTAATCAAGTGTGACTAGAGTCTCTAAAGGAACATGAGTTTTATCTTTTTTTTCTCCTTTCCTGATGCAGAGTTTGTTTTTCCCATATTTCAGCTGTCATGAAATGCCAGTATTGGTTTCATGACATTCAGCTTTCATTGTGTAGGCTCACTGTGAACAGACGTTTCAGCACTTCACAGTCGTCAGTGGATTCAAAGGAAATGAAAAAATTCCAGCTCCTCGCCCATAAGTGGTGGGATGAAGAAGGAGAATATTCAGCCCTTCATTCTATGAATGATCTTAGAGTGCCATTTATTAGGTATGGTTTTGAAGACAGATTTTTTTTTTCTAGAGGTACTGTTTCTGCACAACCTGAGAAAATACTGTAAAAGAAAACCAATTACCAGTACTTAAGTGCATATTGTGTCTGTTAAACCACCTTGTGCATTTGCCCTTAGTCACATCCCTTTCTTGTAGGGACACTCTGCTGAGCATGAGTAGTAACTATCATCTGGGAAATCCACTCTCTGGAGTAAAGATTCTCGACGTTGGCTGTGGTGGTGGACTGCTAAGTGAGGTGAGAAACTGCTCACGTTTTGCTTGTTAAAAAGCATGCAAAGTATTTGAATTGTTTTCCTATTAAACTGCTTACTTTCTGATAATCCTCCAAGGAGGAGCTTTGCTCTTCTATGATATATTAGTTACTGAATGTTATGGAGTGCAGTGCGTTCCACAAAGCCCATAGAATATCTGGGCAGCAAAGTGGTGGTGGTTTACAGAAAAGAGAGGATTGTTAATAAGAAATTCTAAAATTCTGAGGTTCATCACACTGTTTCAAACACTGTAAAAAAAAGGAGAGGGGACGAATGATGTAGCAGCATTGGACTGTTCCTCTGGGCAGTCACAGTGTGACAATTTTTATTTTTTTTAATTTACAAGCCTAGGCAAGAATACTTTAATCATGACAACCCTCATTACCAAGGAAGTATTTTTTATTATAAACTTGTTTGTACATGTTCCTTTCTTTGAATTGTTTATCCTTTTTTTTTAATTATTATTGGTGGTGGGGATTCTTGCCTTTGCTTTGATCTCAAGGGAAAAGCAATGGAATAACGTCGAACACCTGGGAAACGCCTCCCCTCTGTCAGGGGTGATGCTCCTGGTACAAGGGCTGATGTTGCAGCTGCTTCCTGAGGAGTCTGCACAAACTTGGGCCTGAGAAGTAACTCTTCATGGTCTTTTGGTCTGAACAGGGCTGGATCCTATCAATATAGGAATGGTTTGTGAATTTAGGATTACAGATCTGGCTGATTTACTCTGCGAACTTCATCAGCGTCTGAACCGTGGTGTTACAAAGGGATCTGAGTATCTCCCTATGGTTTTTTTTTCTTTATTCTGAGCAAATTCCTGTAGTCTTGTGAGAGGCTGCTCCGTGACAAGGCTGGCAGAGCTGGTGTGCTGCGTCACCTCAGGCTGAACAAGCGGTGAATTTCAGGTTGGAATAACATACATGTGGTCATGTTCTGCAGCCTGTTTCAGTTTCAAAAGAGGTGATGCTTGAGGTGTTAACCTATGAGTAAGAAGACACTGGAGAAACTTGAGTGACAGCCAAACCTGATGCTATCCTGGTAAACATCAGTGTTTAGTTCTCAGCAAGGAGAAAGCCCTGGAGATAATCGTGTATTAAGTAACCATTAAAAAGATATGAGGATTTACCATTACAGGTGGATGTTGAAGAAAGTAATGACAGTAATTAAATACGGCATTGTTTTCCCACCTTTGTTTATGCTCTGGCAGAGAGTAATAGTGGAAGAAATCTTTATTTGGTGTAACAGGTTCTTCTGAAATACAATTTAAATGTATACATTCCAATATATAATTTTCTAAGAAAATTAACACCACCTCCCCCAGATCTTAAGGGTTTTTTTTTTCTTTAATAAACATTTGAAATAAAAGTGTTGTATCAAAGGTCATCATTTGTTGTTGCTTGTTTTAGTCTCTGGTAGATGTGTGTACATGGCAGAGTTGCAGAAAGCTTTAAGTAAATTGTTCTGGTGCAGACAATGAATTATACTCTGTATTTTTAGCCTCTAGGTAGACTGGGAGCTTCAGTTACCGGAATTGATCCTCTGGAGGACAACATTAGAACAGCAGATCGGCACAAGTCATTTGATCCGGTCCTGGCCACGAGAATACGGTACAAGTCCAGTTCACTGGAGGAGATTGTGGAAGGGTCTATGGAAACCTTTGATGTAATCGTAGCTTCTGAAGTCGTGGAGCATGTGGCTGACCTTGAAATGTTTATCAAGTGTTGCTCTCAGGTGTTGAAGGTAAGAGAGTTTTTGCTTTCATTATTGGGAATATTTTTTCTCTGTCATTATCAAGGCTTTCATTTGAAGGCATGTGAAAGCATCTGAATCTGCATTCATTCCTCCACCTGGAAGTACTTGAGATCTGAATCACGCTACAGAGGTGCTGTCCATTCTCCTTCATGGCGCAAGTGCATCTTCCCAACCTCAGTAACTAAAGAGCAAATTTATTTCCCCAGCCTTGCCTTAGAAAAGAGTCAGTGGCATCACCCAGCATTGCAGTGGTGCTTTGCATCGAGCCCTTAAGAAATCTGGTTGCATCTGATTGCACCTGGTGAGAGAAAACGTGGCAGTGCTGCTGTTGATGGCTGGCTGTGCCTCACACTGCATTCAGGCTGACTGTAGTGAGGTTGCTGATTCACAAGATTTTATTCCAGCTCTAGCTTCACATCAGATGTGCTCCTGGATCGCTTTTAAAGGAATCACAGTTATGCTTGGAGATAATCAAAGTGGTGCTTTATTCCTCTTGATATTATTTCATTTACAAAGAAGGATGGTAGGCCCAGTACACAAGCTCCTTTAACCTCTTGATTTATTTTTCTGGTCATTAGAAGGAGTACAGGTTATTTGAATGGAAACCTTAACTAATTTTCAGCCTGTTGGGGACATAGAAATTATCCTTTATTTCTACCCAACAGTCTCTAAGTACTTAGAATTCATTTCTAGCTTTCCTTTTGGACTCTGTAATCATTTTAAAAAGTCTCAAAATTTAAACACTATTACACATTTTGCTTTAAATTTTTAAAAGTTTATTTTTACAACAGGCATTGTATGTACCTTAATATCATCTATTTATCCATTTCTTGGGCAATGCTACATTTAGGTGTCTTTCTGGGCACAGGAGTTTTCAGACAGTCCAAGACACTGCTTACATTGATGCTTTGAGGACTACTGAGTCGTACTGTTAGACCATTATATTCTTTATTGTATTTAAATAGTATACTTGTAAATACCTGTCCTGGGATAAAATTAGTTCTTACTCTTGCAGCATGTAGACAGATTATGTGTTTTAATGCAATTAAATTTACAATTGAAAAACAAATATTCTTCTAATTGAACATTTTAATCTTTTACTTAGCCTGAAGGTTCTTTATTTATTACTACAATCAACAAAACACAGTTGTCCTATGTCCTGGGAATTGTGGTTGCAGAGAAGATAATGGGCATTGTCCCAGAAGGAACGCATGAGTGGGAGAAGTTTGTTCCCCCTGAGGAGCTGGAGCGCCTCCTGGAATCGAGTGAGTTCCAGGCCAGGGGATGGGAGTGCAGAGGAACCACTCAGATGCTCCCTGTAGAGATGGCAGGGGATAAGCTAGGTGGGGGGAGTGCTAGCAACAGTACACAGCCTTTCCTATGTCAGTTACATTGTAAGTATCATTTCTGGCTTAAAGACACTACTGCTTAATGGATTTTGCATAAAATAACTAAGTGGAATCCTAAGAATGCAGAGATTACTCAAACAAAATCACTGTTACAGCTGCCCTCCGTTTGATAGCCTAAATGAAAATGCCAAGGTTTTCCCTCCTGTTCTGGTGACAGAATGTGTGCTCTGAAGTGGTTCATATGCTCTGGATCAGGTTTGAGGAAGTAACTGTATTGGCACTCCAGAGCTGCACTGCTGCCATGGCACTGTGTGTCATCTTGGGAGAAGGTGGTTTTATTTTTGGTTGCTGCTCCGTGTTCTTTATTTGTGTTCCGTTACTAAAAGATTTTGTCAAAAATGTGAAGATGAAACCTACCACCAATTCATTAGTCAGTTCTTGAGGAACTGTAAGATACTTATCTGAAGTAATAATTAAATCTCCTTGGTTCAATTGCTTTTAAAATAGACAAAGCACTGAGCTGGGAGGAGTTTTGCCCATTGCCCTCTTTCTCTGCAGATGTTTTAAAACCCTCTCACTGAATATTTCACTTTCCTTTAGTTCACTGTAAAGAAGCTGAACTATGAGTTGAGCTGTTCTTTTGGCAAGGTCTTCTCCTGGCACTTGGCAGCAATGCCGTAAGGAACATGACTAATACTGGTTCACATGCTGCTGGTTCTTTCTGTTCTCCCTTAAAAAGGAGGAGCAGGTGCAGCGGGGTGATTTGTTTCGATGGGGTGTTTGTTTTCGGCCTTCCCTGGTGTATCCTGCTGGGACCCAGCAGAGCCATGCAGTGACCCGAGAGCTGCTCAGCAGGGAGTGCTAGATCACTCTTCACCAGCACCGAGTCCTTGGTGGCATTCTTCTGCCTCTTTCTCGTGTTTTCCATTTCTAATGGAAATCTGCAGAGTCCTTCGAAAACATGCTCAGATTTTGGTTTTGAAGTGTTTTATGTCAATCTGAAGATAATCTCCACCTGCAGAAAACATTACCAGTCACCCGAATATGGTGGGTTGAAGTTGGGGTTTCTAGCACACCACTTCATAGTGGCTCACCGTACAGCATGCTAATGGTACATGGCCTGGCACAGAGGGGTTGCTGCTACTGCCAACAGCAGGAGCCACTGTCCCCAGTGATGCCTGTTCTGCTGCTGCTGGTGGCGGTGGTGACAAAGGCCAGCTTGTGAAGCACTGCTCCCCAGCCCGGAGGAAGCAGTGTGTTTCAGACTTGCTGTTCTAAAGGGTTTGCTGTGGTGGAGACGTAGAATATTTAAGAACACCAGTTGCCTTATGGCTTCTTTCTTTTCCAGATGGTTTTTCAGTCAAGACTGTGAATGGGATGTTGTATAATCCCCTCTCGGGGTCGTGGAGCTGGATGGAAAACACGAGCATTAACTATGCCGTACACGCTGTGAAGTCTGGGGCTCAGGGACACTCAGGCCCCACAGACGCCCCATCAGAGGGGGACAGAGAGCAGCGCCCAGCCACAGCCGACACTACCGTGTGACTATCTGAGACGTGTGGTGGTGGCCACCAGGAACAGAAGAGAAGGTTTTACCCAGACGGACATAATAAAGCCTTTTGTAACAACAAGCTTGCTGTTTGCATTAATAATGCTTTTGCTATTTTTGGCCAAACTTTTAAGGGCAATATCAGGAAAAAAACCCGGGTGCCCATTATCTCAGGAATCTTTTAAGATTAAAATGAGCAAAGCTTTTAAAGAGTAAGTATTTTTATAAGATTGTAGTTCCAAATTATTGGACAGGGAAATGCAAATTACTCTGTCGGTAGCTTGGAGGAAGCTCTTGTATGTGATGGCATTTTCAGTCCTACTAGGAAAACAGATTTCCATAGTATATAGCTTACATGTAGAATGTGTTTAAAAACACAACAGTGTATGATAAATAAAATGCCTTAGATATTTTTGTTACTCAACTGCATCAGTTAAATATATGAAACACTTAAAAACCACAAACAGTTGTTTCTGTATTATGCCTTCTCCCGAGGAAGGGGGTGAGGCAGGGGAAGAGCACCAAGCCTCTTCTGTGGGGTCAGGCAGTTTCCCCAGCTGATGTGAGTCGACTGCAGCTGTGGAAGAGTCTCCTAGACCAGAGCTCCTCAGCTGTCAAAAGCCTCTTCACCATCAAGGTACTTGTGCCTGTGCCTGTCATTTCAGCTTTCTCCTTCTACCTGAATAAAGGGAAGTAAAGTTGCAGGTATAGTTTTATTAAGCAACCAGAACTTTATGCTAGAAAAATGGTACATGGGCAGTCTGTCCTAGAAATAAATGTCTTGTATTTGTCCATGGCCGTAACTCTTTCTTTCTCTCCTCCTCTTCTCAGCTTGTATGCAGGTAGAGAGGCAGGCCAGCTGTGTTTTTTGATTTATAGTTTGCAGAGATGAAAATTTAACTTTTGGAGTTTTGTTGTGCATTTTTCCAGCTGTAGGTGTTTGGTGGGCTACATTATTGTATTACACGTTTGCTTTTTCTGGCTTTGCTATATCCACACATTGCCTTGGGATCAAAGTTTCCTGATAAATCTGATCAAGCACAGAAGAACATCATTCATTTATAATGGAAATAATAGGAATTCATATAAATTAAGACTGGAAGGGGTTACCAAGTGTGATCACTTCCATGACAGTAAATTCTGCTTTGTAAAATCTGCTTGGGCTGAAGCTTGTCCTTGGGAAGAAGATTCATCTTTGTGTAAAGAGTTCAGTGATGGAGAAGCCACTCTGTCAATAGGTAAATTGTTCCAAAAGTTCATCAGTTGAAGTGGTCTAACCTCAGATCCCAGCCAGCTCATGAGGTTCAACAAGAACAAGTGCGAGGTCCTGCACCTGGATCAGGGCAATCCCAAGCACAAATACAGGCTGGGCAGAGAATGGCTCGAGAGAGGCCCTGAGGAGAAGGAATTGGGGGTATTGGTTAATGAGAACATGAGCCAGCAATGTGCTCTTGCAGCCCAGAAGGCCAACTGCATCTTGGGCTGCATCACAAGAAGTGTGGCCAGCAGGGTGAGGGAGGTGACTCTGCCCCTCTACTCTGCTCTGGTGAGACCTCACCTGGAGTACTGCGTCCAGAAGGACATGGAGCTGCTGGAGTGGGTCCAGAGGAGGGCCACGAAGATGTTCAAAGGGCTGCAGCACCTCCGCTATGAAACAGGCTGAGAGTTGGGTTTGTGCAGCCTGGAGGAGAGAAGGGGAACAACTTGTGGCTTGCTTGTGTTTTTTTCATTAAACTATGAGCCGCCTGGGGAAGGAACTGTTTGTTTTTTGCACTGCTGTTTCTATTGGACTGAGCACAAAAAGCCTTTGATGCTGCCTGGGTTCTCTGCCCAGGCTCACAAAAGGGCTCACGTCCCAAATTAACAACGGCTGGCATTCAGGCAGGAAGCACATGGATGTGATTGTCCATGGACACCCCTGGTTTTGACAAAAACCTTATCGCAAGCACCTGACCTTTTGTTCCTGCCTGTGTACAGGAGCCCTGTCAGGGCCTTAGTGAATGATGTGGTCAGAGGAGCAGGGGGTGCTTGAACAGGTCCTTGTACCCATGGGATGTCTCCAGATGTCCCGATGTGATCCATCCTCAGTCTGTAGCCCTCAGTTTTCCTCTCCTGGTGGAGTATTCTAACTTTTCTGGCTGTATTTCATCTCTCTGGTTAAAACAACCTCTTTTTCAGCTAGGAAGTAAGTGACTGAACTAGAGATCCTTTTCATGAGATACCAAACATTGCAAGAATATCCTACACCTTGCTTTTTAGCTGATTTTTTAAAAAAAATCCTTCCATTATTCATAAATGTGCATCTCTGCAAGTGCAATCAAATTCAGTACTGTGCACTGAATACATACTACATGATCATGCTGCAGAAACCTTTTGCTTAAAATCTGTGCATAAGAAAACAATAGAGATTTCACACTTTTCACAGCCCAGTTGTTGTGGAAATGTAATAGATGCTATTGAAATGGACAGAATTTAAGTAAAATAAGTTTGCAAATCGGTGGCTTTCTTGTTGCAGGTTGTTGATGAGTATGGAGCTACTGCTTTGATGCTTACAGGAATAGTGGTAAAAAAGTAATGTTATAGCACCAGGCAAGCACCTAGGACCAGGGTGAGGCAAGATGTGATTCTTGGCCTTGAGACTGGGAGAAAGTAATTTTTGGGGCTTACCTTTTGCAGCCTCTGCATTTATTTGTGGTTGTAGACCCTTGACTCTCCTGCTCCCAGCCGTTTGTTTCTGCAGCACAACAAACCAGAGCGAGGAGCTGATCTGGCCAAAAAATATCCAGCAGAGCAAACGATGGTGTTCTGGGTGGCCTCAGCTGTTCAGCTCAGATGCAGCTCATCGTGTTGTCGTGATCTCCCACATCAGTCCACACGGTCCCAGTCCCAACCCTTTGCTGAAACTGGTACTTGTCTGAGTTGTAAAACTTCTTTATTTTTACTTTTTTATTTTTCCTCCTTGGGGTGCTGGTGGTGGTTGTGCTGTTCAGGGAGCTGAATTCTCCCACTGCGGAGGACCGGTGCCAGTCAGGAGGCAAGCAGGGGGAGCACATGGCCGGAGAGCACGCAGAGTCCTGTCTTCTTGCATGGCACTTCCAGATCACAGCTGAAACACTCAATTGCACTCAAGCCAAATTTGAGTAGTATGAGAGCCTCTAGGGAGATCTGCATTTAATTTCCTTTTTAAAGAAAAACAGAACTTGAAGTTTCCATGATGTCTCATTATGGCATCTCACTGCCCATTCTTCCCTGGTGGTCCAGTGCCATTTCATGGCCACTTTTAGAGAACTTTACAATTTCTTTCCATATATTTCACAAACACTCTGTGTCATGTTCCTAGGGAATGGAAAAGAGGAGGGAGAAAGTAGTAGGAGCAGAAATGTGTGGTGGCTGTGAGTGGAGATATGAATAACTACTATCTTGTAGGAAGTTTTTCTGAAAACAGCTTCTCAACTTTCATTATGTTGAAATCTCAGCTTTAATTAAAAAAAAAAAGTGTATTTTCCACACACTTCTGAGAAACGGTTGAAAGGAATAATTGCATTCAGTCTCCAGGTTCAGAAGGCAAAAGGCTCAGCTCCTGTCATTAGCCAGGCAGGTGAAGCAGATGGGAGGAGAAAATGTGAGACACAAGATGAATCACCACATTGGGGTTGACACTGTAGTTGTGGGGATTTGGGAGGCACCCAAGAGTACCCGGAATGGGGGACAGCATTGAAAAGCCAGGTGCTGTAGAAGGAAGAAGAACAATGTCTGGAAGATAAATGTGATTCCAATGGTGATGGGAAATGTGAAATAATGATATATGGGGCAGCCAGGTCCAAGTGTGCCTTCAAAGCAGAGCTGCTGATGCTTGGGAGAGCGGCTCTGTGTCAGAGGGACACAACAGTTCGGGTATTCACAGCCTCCCACTTGGTTTTTTGCATGTTAACCTCCAGTGTTTTGCCCCAAATGCCCACCCCCTCGCTGGCATCCTGCAAAGGAAAGGTGGGCTCCTCTCGCTTTACACTCAATATTGGTCATTTATCACTCGTGGGTAGCTGCCAGCTCCCTCATTCATGGTGCTCCCCGTGTCTGTGTAGAGGATCTCTTACCCTGCTGCATGCAGGTGTATTCCCGCTGTACTTCTCTGCATTTAATTCCCTTTTATCAGGAGCATAAGCTAGAGCAAAACTTCACTGTTGATCTCAGGATGCCCACAGGTAAAGCAGACTGTGTGGTTTATTCGGTTCTGTGCTGTCTCAGGATAACTTTCTGGTGTTCTAAATTGGGGTGAACTTGGTTGCACTATCCCCTGCTTCATGATGAGTGACCAAAAAATAGTTTTTTCAATGTAATGCACTGTCTTGCCATCATCATAATGTATTTTCCCCAGCCCCTTTTCCAATGGGAAGTAGAACGCTACTTTTATAGCCTCTTCAAAATAATTTGATTCTGCTTAGGCTGAACAGTACTATAAATTTGAATAAAAATAACATTATTTTCAGATGGTGATTTTGTGATAAAAATCAGCCCCTGGTTACTCCAGGTTATAGGACAAAACTTTAATCCTTTAAAGTTTGTGATAACAGTAGACCAAATCTGTACACATGTCCCGTTTTCTTGAAGCAACACAAAATGATGTCATGTTTTATTCTATCCACAAGGGCTGGGATTTCACCCAGGATGTAAAATCACCTGACCTGCCTTGACTTACACATGCAGTAATTGCATAGCCACCTCTCAGTGCATTTGGAATTCAGGATGTATACTTTGATCTGCATTTTATTGTGCTTTTATTCCCACATGGAGTCACTCCAAAGATATAATCGATATTCACTCTTTTATAAAAAATAAAATTATTTTCTGCTTAAAAGCATTGTGTAGACCATTAGTGTTCCATTAATAAATCTGGAACCTACATGGCGTCCTCATGAGGTGTTTTAACTTAAAAAAACCTCAACCCTGAAACAACTAGGAGATCAAACTGATACTACTGTCTTGTACAGTAGTTGTATTATAGAAACTTGCAATAATAGAAGATACAGAAACAGATCTAGTCTTTATTTCCCTGAATTGGAGTAGGCACATAAAACCTAAAGACATATAAAAATGAAAGTAACCAAAAAAAATACGATAAAAAGGAGACCTCAGAAGAATGTCCCCAGCTCACATGAATAACTGTACAAGTTCACAGATTCCCCCTGACAAAGCACGACCCCAGCACTGCAACCTGGGGTTTGATTCCCAGCTTAGCCTTCCTGCTGCCAGGGAAGCGACCGCTCAGTGCCTCACCTCCCCGGATCCACATTGAAGTTACGCTCTGCAAAACGAATGGGACACGGCCACCCCAGGGGATCGTCCCTTAAGGGTGCTCCCTGTCCTGCTCCCCAGCTGTGACCGAGGAGGCCCTGGCCTGGATGTCCACAGCCCCCAAGTGCCTGCCACTGCTGCAGGACTGGAGGTGTCTGCAGCGGGCAGGGGGTTGGGTATGCACCAGTGGAGATGTGCAGAAGCCAGTCGAACACAAAATGCAGCAGAAGATACACAGACCTCCAGGTAAGTAACGGGCAAGCATAGCTGCAGCATCTGGGAAGGCGACCAACAGGTTTAAAATGCACCCTCAACATCTGTAACACTGAGTGTTGTGTCTTTGCCATGCCCAGGGATGTGAAAAACCTGTAAACCCCAATGTTGTTTTTTCTAAGCAAAGCAGTACCAAATCTCCTTTGAATGTCAAAGAAAGGTGCCCCTGCGTACATTAATCCCCCCACCCCAAATCCTAGTAGCGAGACCATCCAACTCTCTGAGAGCACAATGCTTTTGAACCCTGGGATGGTTTCCTGATTGTGCTCTGCTCTGCAGCCAGAAAACACCTCACCCTTTGAATTCGTCCTGCCAAAGCTGCCAACAAAAGGTGTCTGTTAAGGAGAAACGTGTGTGGGGAGGATGAGATCTGGGTCTCCTCGCTATGGCTGCTGACAAAGTACTCTGGAGACACCTTGGGTTTTTCACCTCTGTCACCTGCCAAAGCTGCTACCGAATCTAAGGCAGAGGCATTAAACAACTTGTTTTCCCACAAAAAAACACCTCTTATTAACGGACTGCATACATATTTTGGAAAGAGTAAATATGGTAAGGAAAGGAAATCTTGTTTGAGGAAATGTGCAAAAACTTCACATATCTCCATTACTAATCAAACATGAACTAAGATGCCAACCAGGTCACAGCGAAATGTACTGCAAATCTTAATTCTCCTGATCAGAGGATGCTGTAAATGGGAGAGGAGGGCACACACAAACAGGCAAAGACTGGGAGCCACTGCACTGGGCTATGGCAAGCGATCTGTTGCTGGTTCCCAATGCTGTTCTGCTGCCGAGCAAGTGTTATATGAGAGATCTGACTATAAGAGTGCGAAACTGCTCCCATGACATTATGAGGGTTGTCAGTCAGCCAAAAGCTTGGAATAAAATAAAAACAGCTACAGGATAGTGAGACTGTACGTCTGCCAGCTGAGTACCTTTTTCTGTTTATCTGGCTCTGTGTTAATAACTGACGGATGTGACCAACAGCAGCGAGCTGCCGGCCTGAGTATTTCCACCTGCAGAAAGCAGGAGGATTCACGGAAAGCTTTTTTGGTTTGTTTTTTTTTGCAAAAGGAAGAGATGCTGAGTTATTGCCATTCCTCGGGCCAGTCTCAGGGTATGCATTGCCTCAGAAAGCGGCTTTGTTTACCAGAAAGTGTAGGGTCAACTCTGCGGAACTCTGCAACTTAGAGACAGGTACTTCTGTATAGCACAGAAGCAGCAGTTTGGTCTCTGGATGTTTTGCATTTCCTATGTATTTGTACCTTTGTATGTCGTTAAAGTTACCATTAACTCCTTTTCTAAATCCAAATCAAAATGCAGCACGACATTTTGGAGCTCTACATTGGCTATTTTTATCTGAATAATTAAAAAGCCATGTATATGAAACTGAAGGTGCCCAGAGAGATCATTAATATTACAACAAAACCAATTCTGGCAGCAGTCAGCGATTATTTCAGAAGGATCTTGAGTGCCTGCTGGCAATGAAAAAGCCTTTTTTCACCCTCCCATAAACTCAGCCCTCACCACAAAATCCTATTAAATTATGTCTTCAGCAGACAAGGGCTCAGAAAGTTTGGGCTATTTCAAAGAGAAGGGAAGCACCTCTGTACCACACAAGGATGCCCTGCCAGCGCAGGAAACCAGAGCCCCACCTGAGCGGGGGCGTCCCTTTGGGGACAGCCGGTCACCGTGCATGGGCACAGCGAGGCGCTTTCACTTCAAGCAGAGCAACCCATAGAAACACCTTGTACTGATTAATGGAGCTGTTAAAAGCTCGGTGCAGCCCAAATTCTGGCCACTTGGAAGAGAGAGGGCAGCGAGGTGGAGCCCCAGTGTGGGAGACGAACAGTGAAGTGGTGGTGTTATTTCGTGAAGCCTCAGGGAAGATTTGGCGAGTGAAGCTCCATTCTTCAAACCCAGTTGGCAGCAGCATGGGAAAGCAAGACTCGGGGCAAGGCATTTGGCGTGAGCCCTGATTTTTAAAACATTTAGTGAGTGCTCTACTGAACTACAGATGGGATGGCTTCTGCGGGGGGACTCGCAAAAGGCCCCCCACAACTGCAGGGCTCAGAGCGTGGTTTTGGCAACTGCCACCAGCGGGCAGCTCGCCGTGCTCACAGTTTGTTCACAGTGCACTGAGCCCAAAGACATTACCGGAAAAACAAACATTAATGTAATGAAGATCAAGAGTCTTTGTACCAACATACAGAATCTAGTAACACTAATGCGTTTATTAGTGCCTCCCTGTCTCCCAGTCAAACTGTAGACTTCTGGAGAAAAAATTGACTTGCTATGTAACAAAGCAGGCTTAGATTTATGTTGACTGGAAAAATCTACCTATTTTATTCTGTTATTCTCCCTTCTTTTAGGCAGCTGCACTAGAACAGATCACAGATAAAAGTAAGATATTAGATCTTGAGACTGCTGAGGCTTCCTGCACTGTGTCCTGGGAGGGATCGCTGTGTGCTGGACCCTTGCAGCCTCCAGGCAAAACTGCACCCAGAACAGGAGTAACAGAGCATAAGGTCCTTCCCCAAAAGGAGGGTGGCCATCTCCTTGTTGAACAAACGTTAAATATCTGACTAGAGTACTGCTCTAATAATCCTGGGGAGACTGGTTTGCCTTACTGTCTCCCTTGCATATGTACAGCATCTTAATGCCACCAAAGGCACAAGCTGGACTACCAAAACTGCATAAATTGTGGTAATGCTTCCTTCAAAACACCAGGTTTGCCTGCCTTGTCGGGGCAGCACTGGGAGGTGAATGACTTACTCCCTCCTTCTCTTTCCCTCATTGGTCTCCTCTGCTAGTGCTGGCCACTGATTCCAAATGCAGGTTTTAGGAGAGCTCATTTGCCTCTGAAAGGCAAGCAGTGGCAGCAGCTGGGATGTGGATGCCCAGGAACTTCCTCTGCCCTCACAGAGGCTTAGATCCCATCTGTAACTGGATCCCTCTTATCTGTAACACAGCAAGCAATTCCCTTGCAGTAGCAAAAGCTGAGACCAACTGCCAGGCTGTGACCGTCCAGATTTATTAGGCTGGCTGCCACTTGAAACAAATCTTCAGTCTGAGATTTGCAGGTGCTATAGCAGAGAAAAGCACTTTTCTTTGTCTCTTCACTGCACCATCGTAAGAATTTAACAAAACCTCATGCTGCAAATGATCAGCTGTGGCATGAAGTGGCTGCTGCTCTCACTTTCCAGTCTTACTCCATTACCTGTGAATCATCTGCAGTGTGGACTGGCCCAAAAGCTGTGAAGAAGGTGCTTAGCCAGCACCTTGCTAAGCATGAGGGCAAAGGAGTGCAGCAGGTTTTGGAGGGAGCAACCTGTTTGTAGAACAAGATTTACTGGGTCCCTAGGACCTCTCTGATCCTATCAACTCCTGAGAGCAGGGTGTCAGCACAGCATCAAACACATGGTATGTATCAAATATGGGGCTTTTGCATTGTAGCCTGTGGTTACTGACTACCAGGAAACAAGAAGTTGGAAGTGAGGAATAAAACAACATGCTGCAAGGAGCTACACAGGAAAGTGTCAGAGCACAGCAGCCTTCCTGGTGAGTGCAGGCAGGAGGCAGAGACCGTGGCTCTCACTGATACTGCATAGCAAAACTAAATGTAAAACTGGTGACTGCTGGCACTTGGAGAAGTTGGCACACGGATCTGAACTCCACGGCTTTGCTCAAGGCTCTCCTCTTCCTTGTCTTCCTCCTTTGTCTAATTTGTCACATACCCCGAGGTAAAGTGCCTACAAAGCCCTGGTCATAGACCACTCTATCCCCTACCAGACACTGAAAGTTGTTCCATTTGTGTGAGAATTGGGTCACTTCTATTGCCCTATAGATGGCATAATAAAATATCTAACGTGGATATTGGAGCAGCTGTGTACGCACCACAGCATTTAATGAAGGACTAAGTATTTGGGCAGTGGTATTACTCAGAAAACAAAGGGCACAGTTCATGTTTTAGGGTCAGTGTGACATGCAGAGCCATGCGTATTTCGCAAAGTATAATGTGAAGTCCTGCACACACCATCATGGGGCAGCCAAGGCTCTTGCTGCAGCAGGGCAGGATAAATCAGTGCCAGCTATATCTCACGGGATTTGCTTTAGAGCCATTTTGCTTCCCTTTCTTCACACGTTTCTGCTTTTAAAGGTGTTCTCTTCATAGGAACACAGAACGGTTTGGGTTGGAAGGGACCCTAAAGATCATCTGTTCTAACCCCAGGACTGTCCAACCCTGTCCAGGCAGGGACACCTCCCACTAGACCATGCTGCTCAAAGCCCTGTCCAACCTGGCCTTGAACACTTCCATCTCATTGCACACCAGGGTAATAAAAAGAAAACAGCTGCTGGATGTCAGGTGTTCAGGGAAGCGTGTGGTAACGTTCAGCTGCGCTCAGGCACTGCGGCGCGATGGCGCGGTATCTTCAGTCCCACATTCTGTATAAAATATGAGGCCTCTGCTCCTCCATGCAGGATCAGTGTGGTGATGCTCGCAGCAGCACATCACGGGTGTTTTTACAGGACCAGCTTACATGCAAGCCCCCGGACAGCAGCACGGCTTTTCGCCCTGAATTTCAGACCACGCCTCCCCATCCGCGCCGCGGTCC
>NW_010207862.1:0-201 GCF_000695765.1 Mesitornis unicolor
CCGTTCCCTCGCTGGGAAGACAAGAGTGAAGGTAAAACCATCGGATGTGGTGAGACGGGTGACGACGCCACCCTCGCCGGACCCTGGGCGGCAAAATTCGGGGGCTCGTGCACCAAAACCCTCCTGCGCCACCCCCGGGGACGCGGTGGCTGGGACCGGCAGCCCCCGAGCAGCTCAGGTCGCAGGGAATTTGGGTGGCGG
>NW_010207862.1:270-2693 GCF_000695765.1 Mesitornis unicolor
CCACAAGCGACACACCGTGACACGCTGTCATGTCGTGACACACCGTGACACGTCGGGGGGGAATCTGGCAGCTTTTCGGCAACCGCGATGCGTTTCTTGGTAACTCCCGAGGGGCTACGAGATCCGTAAAGTGAACCACAAGAAGCCAAGCAGCAGCCAGCTGGGCCCCACCGCAAAGCAAGGAGAAAAACCTGGGTTCTCCCCAGCTGCCAGATCTGCAGTGGAACAAAACGCAGGAAAAAGCTCTGTTTTCCCCAAGGAAAGGGCACGCTGCCAACCCAGCCTTAAAACACCGCGGCACCAGGCACGGCGGGGACGCACAAGGGACATTCCCCTCCTCACACACCATTGCTCCATCCATGGCAATGCCAGCCCTGCTGTCCGGCGCGCCGGGCTCTGTTTCATTGAACGTTTCCCACCACCAGCACAACGCTAAAAAACGGGCTCGGCTGCTGAATGACCACGGAAAATTCCCCAAATCTCCAAAGGCACCCAAGCCCTTTCTGTCCCCGCGCAGGAGCAAGGCCCCACTGATGGTCCCAGCGCTGGCAGAACCTGCCCCGTCATTGCCGAGGATGCTTTGGGACGGCCCAAACCAGTGAAACCAGGAGCGATTCGGCAGCTGAGGATGAAGCTTTGTGACCAGCAATGGGCAGCGATGGAGGGAGCCACCCAGAGCCACCACCTCGGGCTGTGGCAGCCAAAAGACCTCGGGGCGAGAGGACGTGGCCGAAACGTGGCAAAGCTGAGGAGGGGTCGTGTCTGCTCACACTGCTCCTTCCACAGTGTGAAACATCTGCTCGAGTGGTCTGTTCGTGAAAACGTGACTCTGCGTCTTCATTTCTTCCTTGTTTCTTGGCTTTCATCGACACCAGGGCATGAAACAACCATGCGGTCCATTTCTCATTACCACCAAAGACATTGGGATGCTTGGATCCTGCCTCCCGAACGGCCGCCCGTGAGGCTGCGGCCCTTCCTCCCGGCAGTGGTCCCCGTTGGTGTGCTTGGCGTGCATAGGGGCGCGAGGGTTTCTCTGATAAAGTGCAAGTGCTGTTGGTCCTTATAAATAAGGGAAGATTGTGCATCTACTTTTGTGCCCTGGCTCACCGCTCGTCTCTCGGTGACCGGGACGTGTCCTTCTGCAGACTACGTGGAAAGCTCCCGCGGACCCTGCTCTCCGAAACCTGCTCCATCACCACCACCACCGCCACCGCCACCGCGCTCCATGCATGCAGCAACACAGACTGCTCGGGGACAAGGGAGCGCAGATAGATTTCACGGTGTCAAATCACAGAGATCGCGCCGGGATCCCCGCAAGAACACGCAAACCAACAGGAGATGGATGGGCGAAGCAGGACAGCGATGCCAGCAAAGCCAAACGAAGGAGAACTCAAAAACCTGCGCCGCGGGGGTCACTTGCAGGGGCTGCACCATTAACACCAGTAAAACACAAAGGCCCCGGCACGCTGAGATGAGGGACGGCCCCGGAGCAGCTCCTTTTCACCGCACCCCGCTGCAGCCCAAAGCCGGCACCGAACGCAGCCCCAGCGCCCACCACAAACCACAGCCGTGATGGGACGGGCTCCAAACCTGGCCAGGAGCAACAGGAACCCCCTCCTCCTCCTCTCTGGCAGCGAGAGGTGCTGCTCGAGGCTCATCGGAGCCGCAGGGAACGTTGCCGATGCCTCCACAGACGTTCGGCTCAAGGCCGCAGCTCAGGTCCGGCAGGGAAGGCTTCTTCCCGGGGCAGCTTCCAAAAATGCAGGAAAAATACTCCAGAGTGTGCAATTCCGTCGGGAAAGGACAGCAAGGGATGCGGAAACAGGAGACTGCACACGTGGCTACGCGCAATACCAGAAATTTCTCCTTTTTTCGTTTTTTTTTTCCTTTTTTTCCTTTTTTTTTCTTTTTCTTTTTTTTTTTAAACCGCACGTTCGTTATCATAAAGAAACGGAGCTGAGTAATTAGCGGATGAGTAGAAATGCGTATTATCTGGACACCTCTAAAAAAATCGCTAGTATTTACCAAGGGCAGTTTTACAAAAAGAACTGGAGGACTTTGGTCTGAACTCTGCTGTCGCTCCCACCCGCGGTAACACCGAAGCCTCCCCGAGACCACAGCTTTGCCGTGGCACGGTCCATGCGGGCACGGCCAGGCTTGGAGCAGGGCAGGAGCAAACCCAAACTGTGGGGAGACCCCATTCCTGCCAGCCCCCCGCCCCCAGCACGGTTTGGAGGGGCACGGCACAGAGCACCGCGCCAATGGAAGCACCCGGCTCTGTGTAAAGACGTGGGCGATGGGACGTGTCCCCGGAGCGTAACACCAAACCGCGGCCGGCACCACCGCCCTTCCTGGCAAAGCGCTGGGAAAATTCCCCCTTTAACACCATCGAACGCTGCCCGTGCCGCATCCCCTGCTGCGGC
>NW_010207862.1:2817-5197 GCF_000695765.1 Mesitornis unicolor
AATCTGTCTCTTTCCAAAAAGAACCAAAACGAGAGATATATATATATATATATGTATACATACATATATATGTTTATACATACACACACACACGTATATATATGTATATATGTCTAGCTATATATACACATATAGGTTGGAAAGGCAAGCTGCCAAAGTAGAAAACACCAGTTTACCTAGTTCGGACTATGCGTGTTAAAGAAATGAGACTTTTAGCCCATGACATCTTCTTTAAAAATGAGTATTTAAGATCTTCAAAAATTGCTACAGTACAAAAAGAGTGTTTGTGTGTGTATATATATATATATTTCCTCCCTACATATATCGTATGTATGCATGGGCTGGAATGGATGACCCCACCAGAAGAGACACCCCTGCTCGTCCTCCCCAGCGCTTGGGGCGTTGCCGACGTCGCCTCGGCTTCTCGCCCGGCCCTGCCGCGGGTACATGGCACATTATGGCATTATTGGCACAGGTTCGGAGCCGCGGTCCCCGTCCAGGCTCCGGGCGCTCGGTCCTTCCCTCTCCGCCCCGCGCCGCTTCCTCTTCTTCCTCTTCCTCCACGGGATCCCTCGCTCGCTCCTTTGTCTCTCTCTTCTCCGAAAAACGCAGTTACCTATAGGCGTGTTCATTTTTATAAAAATATATTTGGCCCATAGAACGCTGCTCTTTGAGTCTCCTACTGGTAAACAGAAATGGTAGGTACAGGTAACCCATTATTTTTTTATATTTTTTACAGGTTCACCAATGGAATCCTGCGAAGGACAAGAAGAGAAACAAAGATTAAATCACAACGGGAACGCAGCACCACTGCAGCGGTGACCCCTGAGCTCCCCCCTCCTCCTCCCAGCCCTGCCCAGCTTGGGTCCAGACCCATGAACAGGGATGGGGGCGCTGGGATGGGGATGGAGCACTGGGATAGGGATGGCACATTGGGACGGGGATGGGGGCGCTGGGATGGGGATGCAGGCACTAGGAGGGGGATGAAGCATTGGGATGGGGATGCAGGCACTGGGATGGGGATGGAGGTGCTAGGATGGAGATGGAGGGACTGTGGGATGGTGATGGAGCATTGGGATGGGGATGCAGGCAGTGGGATGGGGCTGGAGGCACTAGGACGGGAATGGAGACCCTAGGATGGAGATGGAGGCACTGGGATGCAGATGGAGGCACTGGTACAGGGATGTGGGTGTTGGGACAAGGAGGCAGGCGCTGGACAGGGATGCTTTGGTGAGCAGTGGGAGCACCCAAGAGGTTCGGGCGTGCCTCAGCGCATGCCTTTGGCTAAGCCTGGTTTATTTCCGAGCATCCTCACATTCAGAGCTATTTGTGCCAGGGCTAAGAGCAGCGAGCGCTCTGGCAGATGAGGAGACGATGATGAGAACTAACAAGGTTTTCTAAAGTTAAATGCCCTAAAGAAATCAATAGAGAATTGGTTAAGCATCAAATCCAGAGATCCTATTGAAGTTCCTCTCAAGCTATTTATTTGCCGTCTTCTCCAAGATCTCTCCCTGCGTAGGCTTCAAACCTCTACATGAAGACCATTACTGCCCTTCGTTAGCGGGCAGGTCGCATGTATGTGATGGCACGTATGGCGATGGGCGCTGCGACGCGGCGTGGGGGGCCTGAGCCCACCTTGGGGCTTTGGATACGGCCCTGAATCCACAGCGGGGCTGCCCATAGCATGTGCAGGACGTATATACCCTGATCTACCAGAGCTTTGGGTTCCTTCTCCAGCACCATTTGTGAGCAGGACGCCCAACACGCGCCACCTCCAAGAACAACCCTGAAGTCTTAATTAGCGAGACAGATTTGAGAGTCCTTAATCTCCTGCGCCGGGGCTGTGCTGGGACTGCTGCTATTCCTCCGACGCCAAGCCGGGGTGTTTTATGATGACTCATTATCTGTTAATGTTAATACAAACCATTTGCTGTTGTTAGGCAGAACGGGGCCACGGCAGCAGCTGCTCAAAGCGCAGAATTTCCATACAATACCGGCGATTTTAAGCGCCTCGTGCCAAAGCTGGGGGCAGGTCGGCGTTACCGTGCCGGTACCGTTTCCAGGTCCCAAATCGCCACTTCCCCACCAGCGATGCCGAACATTTACACAGTTCTGGCTGGACGCTGCTTAACGCACGCGTTGCAGGATGCAAAACTGGTACTGTATTCCAAATAGCCTCTTTGTGCAAAGTAGGTCAGCGCTCGATCAACCTCACAGATTTTTGTATAATCCCATTCCATGGGGTTTTTCAGTCAAAGAGAGTGGGATTAAGGACAAGAATAATGCGAAATCTCAAACTTCATTTCAGAAAGCCCCGAAGCCAGGATGAAACCAAACCAACGCAGCCACCGTTTGCCGCGGTGCCCGGCCGACGCCACCC
>NW_010207862.1:5211-20202 GCF_000695765.1 Mesitornis unicolor
GCCCCCTCTCGGTGTGCAAACCGTGGCTGTCCCTGCCGCTGCGTCCCCCTCTGTCACCTGTCTGGGGCACAGATGGCTTTGCTCCTTGCATCCCACACAGGTTAATTCCCCACCGAGTGCATTTCCAGCGCCTGCTTCGCTCTCCACCTAAACCAGCCCCGGGCCACACTGCTGCTCTGCATCTGCGCCCACGCCGGTCCCCTCCGCAGAAGCGGCCAAACCGTGGCTGTCCCTGCCGCTGCGTCCCCCTCTGTCACCTGTCTGGGGCACAGATGGCTTTGCTCCTTGCATCCCACACAGGTTAATTCCCCACCGAGTGCATTTCCAGCGCCTGCTTCGCTCTCCACCTAAACCAGCCCCGGGCCACACTGCTGCTCTGCATCTGCGCCCACGCCGGTCCCCTCCGCAGAAGCGGCCGTCCCGGTGTCACGGCCACCCAGAAGCCAGCGCCCCCAGAGCTGTGACAGCTGCTGGGCGCCGGTGACACCGGCAGGGCCCGCGCCGGCGGCACCGCATCCCTCCCATTGCTCCTGTCGGCTCGGGGCGGGGGCTCCAACATCTGCTCACGGTGGGAGCAGATGAGCTTCAGTGGCGTTCCCAGCACCACCGCAGCGCTGCCCGCCGGCCCCTGCATCTGCTCCCTGCCACTGCTGCACGCAGCCGTACAGGGCCACCGGCACACACCGATTCGTCTGCACAATGTTCGGCACTCGCACAGTGCTGAGGGACTAAGACCACATTAAACTCTGACATTAAACTCCAGCCGAAATGTCCGTGCCCCCTCTCTGCCCCGCATCCCCGGCCCTCACCATGTCCATCTTGTGTCCCCAGCTCCAACTCTATGCTGTGTCCCCAGTGCTGATTTGCTCGTGAGACAGCTCAGAGCCGTGAAGTGCTGTCAATCAAAACCTGTGAAGTGCTCTGAGCCTCTCCAAGGAGAGGTTTCCAGCGTACCCTCAAGAGCGGGGAGAGCCCTTGCCCTCCGCTCACCCTGGCTGTGGGGGTGTGCGCCTCGTCCCCCTCCATCCTCTGCACATGTGGAGAAAGGGGCTGGGAAGAGAAAGCTGTGAGACCCCTCCAGCCAGGATGCTCCGCCTGCTCCAGAGCATCCTTCACTGCATCCTTCCATTGCATTCTTCCACCACATCCTTCCCTGCATCCTTCCATTGCATCCTTCACCACATCCTTCCCCTGCATCCTTTCCCTGCATCCTTCCCTGCATCCCTCCACTGCATCCTTCCCTGCATCCTTCCCCTGCATCCCTCCACTGCATCCTTCCCCTGCATCCTTCCCTGCATCCTTCACCACATCCTTCCCCTGCATCCTTTCCCTGCATCCTTCCCCTGCATCCCTCCACTGCATCCTTTCCCTGCATCCTTCCCTGCATCCTTCCCTGCATCCCTCCACTGCATCCTTTCCCTGCATCCTTCCCTGCATCCCTCCACTGCATCCTTCCCCTGCATCCTTCCCCTGCATCCTTCCCTGCATCCTTCACCACATCCTTCCCCTGCATCCTTTCCCTGCATCCTTCCCCTGCATCCCTCCACTGCATCCTTCCCCTTCTGCCGCGGTGCAGCGGCTCAACCTCAGCCTGTGGTGCTGCTGCTGCCAAAGCCGTTTGGGAACGCGGCCGTCCCATCCAAAACAGAGGCATCTCCTTCCTCCCATCCTTTCCTCCAGACCCGAGATGCACCCGCAGCCCCATTGCGCTGAGCAGCATCTGCCCGGTGACAGGAGACGGCCACCACAATGACAGGGGACAACCTACCAGGGAGCTATCGCGGTGCCACAAGCTGCACCATCTGCTCTCGCAAGGTTTTGCTTTACAGTGACATTCAAAACTTGAAATATTCATTTTGCGGGATGTCCCAGCTGGCGCACACGCGTCCATGCAAAATGCTCCTTGCACGGGGTTGCGATGCATCCCTCAACTGCAGGCTGCTGCAGCAAACACACATGTGCACATGTACACATGCAGGGAGCAGCTTCTGGATTAATGTCACTTTCATGAAGCCAAACATCCGCTGTATAAATAACTGCAACGCTACTACGGAGCCAACGCTCCAGGTACGACTCAGAGAGATTTTTCCAGAGCGCATCGATGCGCATTTTATGGGCTCCATGAAAATGGGTCAATGAAAATTTCAAGGATTTAATAAAGCAGAATGGGTCAGCTTTGGGCTATTTAAAGAAATCTATGGAGACCACCAGGGCATGGTCTTTGGCACAGCTGATCCTGGCCCAACAGCGCCGGTGGGCAACGGCTGGGCCCTCGCTTGCCGATTTCGGCTTTCCGCCCTCCACCGCAACCTCACCTGCGCCCAGACGCTGGCCGGCACCGCCGAGACCATTAACTGCTATTCCCTTCCATCCTAATCTAATTATATTTCTGTGTTCAATAGCCGAGCACAATGTTAAACAGGCTCTGCCGAGTAAGCCGCAGCCAGGGAAGGCTGGGGGTTTCATTTGCACTGAATATGTGATTCATTACAGCAGGGACTTGGGACAGACCAATTAATTCACCTGCTCCAACGGGCACCGCTGCCCGACGGCGAGCTGGCACGCCGTGAACCCCGACTGCTTTTCCTGCCACCTCCGTCGGTGACACAGGGAGGTGGATACAGCTCAAGCCAGCTTAAAAAAAGGAAGAATATCCCCAATGGGTTTGCAGCACACAGCATAGCTGTGGTTGTAGCAGCATCCGTGGCTGCTGGGGACCAGGCACAGGGGTTTGCAGGCTTGGCTTCCACAGAGCACAGAGGGATGGGAGGAGGAGGAGGAGGAGGAAGACCCCATCACCCTTGCAGCAGGAGCATGGAGGTGTTGATCACAGAAAACATCACCAAATGAGCTGTCTGGTATTGATGGAGCGTCCACGTGGGATGCGTGACCCCTGAACGCTGCCCATCACACATGGGAGGTTGATTCCAGCTCAGCACGGAAATCACTGCCTCTTCTCCCGGTCTCAGAGGTGGGCAGGAACTGCTGACATTCGGGGCCACCCCGGGTACCCTTTGCTCCCACGTCCCCATCCATCCCCATCCCTGATGTCCACCTCGGCCCCGTCTATAATTCACCTCCATGGAAAAGGCATTTTGGTCCCCAACCTCCGCTCCATGGCAGGGGACATCCTCCACACCCAAATGTCCCAAATGATGCGCGATGGGGGATGGCAGCGGGCGGGGACGGGACGACGGGCAGGGATGGGGGGCACGGGGTACGTACCAGGAAACAGCCCGACGGCGTCTGCCCTGCCCCCAGGAGTCAAACAGGCTGCGGCCAGTCAGCAGGAGATCTCAAACCACTTCTCAGACACAAAGGCCACGGGAATAAGATGCCGGTCAGAAGAAGAGGGTCTGCAGGGAGCACAGAAAGGGGCTCTTTTATGGCTTTTTTAGCAGGAAAAAAAAATTAAATAAAGCTCTAAAGTAATGCTTTGAATGGGCTTGGTAACCAGAGGAAGAAGAAGAAGTTGGACTGCAAGATCAAAGATTTTTATCCCTTTTAACGCAGCAAATGGCCCTGGGGGTCCCCAACCCCAAATGGCAGCGGGGCATCACCCTCCTGCCCCCCAGCCTGGCCCCCCAGCCCTGGCCGAGGGTCTCAAAGGCTCTGCCAGGAACCACACCATGGCCAACGGGGTCCCAAAAAGCATCACCCGATGCCAGAAAAGCTCCGAACCCCCCAGCCCCACTGCACTGCTCGGCTGGGGCTCACATCCAAACCAACACACGAACACGGTCAGTGAAATGGCTTGAAAAGCTCTGCCTGTTCTCTGCCTTCCAAAATGTGAGAAACCCTGAAAAATGCGGACTTGCCAAACCCTGCGATGGTTAAAGAGACAGAAATTGGGGCTTCTCCGCCAGTGGATACGGCTTCTGGTGGCACCGCCAGCCCCACAGCACCAGTTGCTCATTTTCTCCCCTAAAACGCTCCCGATTTCCCTTCCAGCTTTGCCGGGAATGGGCATTTACCACGTGGTGAAACCGCACCAGCGCCCAGCATGGGCTCCCACCTTGTCAGCCACTGCCAGCATCCCCTCATTAATGCATCGTTATCTCACTCCAGGCTCGTTTGGCTCCTCCATTAATCACCCCGCTCATTCGCAACCCCTGCTTTGGGTTGGGAGACGGATCCAAAAAACCGCGCTCACCTGTTTCCATTGAAGGTGGTTTTGTAGTCCCCGGGCGAGCGCAGGGTCTCCTCCGCGTAGACGGGCACGGGGGTGCGGACGCACTCGTGGGAGCACTGCAGCGTCTCGTTGTAGGCGGTGAAGATGTCGAGGGCGCTGGGCACGCGGGCGGGGGCGAAGTCCGTCAGGTTTTGGCAGCTCTCCTCCTGCTGCTCCAGCTTGCGCTGGTGGCTGTTGCGGCGCGGGCGCCCGCTCTGCGCGCAGCTGGGGCGGGGACACAAGAGGGGACGGGGGCGCGTCACCGAATCGGCAGGGCAGCGCGCATCGTCCGACGGAAATGACACAGCAGTCGGTTTGGGATGGGAATGCAGGCGTCTGCGGCGGACCAGGTACTTTGGGAAGAGCAGGTACTTATTTGGGGAAAATCAGGCATTTGGGAAGATCAGGCATTTGGGAAGATCAGGCACTTGGGAAGATCAGGTACTTGGGAAGATCAGGTACTTGGGAAGATCAGGCATTTGGGAAGATCAGGTATTGGGGGAGATCAGGTATTGGGGAAGATCAGGTATTTGGGAAGATCAGGTACTTTTGGGAAGATCAGGCATTTGGGAAGATCAGGTACTTTTGGGAAGATCAGGCATTTGGGAAGATCAGGTACTTATTTGGGGAAGATGAGGTATTGGGGAAGATCAGACATTGGGGAAAATCAGGCATTTGGGAAGATCAGGCATTTGGGAAGATCAGGTATCGGGGGAGATCAGGTATTGGGGAAGATCAGGTATTTGGGAAGATCAGGTACTTTTGGGAAGATCAGGCATTGGGGAAGATCAGGTACTTATTTGGGGAAGATCAGGTATTTGGGAAGATCAGGTACTTGGGAAGATCAGGTACTTGGGAAGATCAGGTATTGGGGAAGATCAGGCATTTGGGAATCTCAGGTACTTTTGGGAAGATCAGGCATTTGGGAATCTCAGGTACTTTTGGGAAGATCAGGCATTTGGGAAGATCAGGTACTTCTTTGGGGAAGATCAGCCCCAATCAAGCAGCCATTTCGCTGGTCTTTTTTTTCCTTTCCCCTCTTTTTTAAAGATCAAATTTAAATTTCAGATGCGAGCGTTTTAGCACCGGAGGAATCACTTAGCAAGTCATACGCTTATACCTGCAGGGAACGAAAGCCTTTTTTTTTTAGATGTAGGTGAGAACAATGAAGTGAAACCCTTTCCCTTTGGGAGGCTCCAAAAGCTTTTAACTTTTCGGGATAAATAAGCCCCAAAACTGGTACCCCTCAGCCGCAGCCCCGCTCCCTGGTGACCATCGGGACTCCGTGGCCGTGCCACGCTTTTGGATGGGGACACGTGAACCGAGGAGGACGCCAGGCAGTGGGAACCGCTGACCGAGGCGTCCTCTGCCATTTCCCAGCCTCCCTTATTGCAAACAATTTCTGTTCTGCACCGATCACCGCGTCCGTTTTGGTTTTTCCCCCTTTTGGGCTCCAGCACGAGCGGCTCTGCCCAGCCCAGTGATCTGCGTTACCGATGGCCGCTGCTAAGAGAAATCCCCACCGTGCATTAAGAAGCATTTTCTTGCTCTTTCACTGCGATACTGCTATGCCAGGCAAGCTCAGGAACGCAAATCCTGCCTGAGACATAAAACCAAGCAGCACCAAGCACTCCCGATGCTGGAGCAGGCAAAGCCCCTGTCCTGGGGGTGAGGAGCTCATCTGTAAAGCTCTATCTAAATTAAGAAGCCCCCACAGCTCCACAAAGAGGTTTTCCCCTAATCCTGGGAGCGAGACGGCTGCTTCAGCATCCCGGTTCTCCCAGTTTTCCCATTTCCAGGCCTCAACCAGCTCGGGTGGGCAGGAGGAGACCACCGGTGGCACCGGCCTCAACGCGCCAGCCCCGCGCGGCACCGTCCCTGAGCCGCCACCAGCACTGCTGACCTCAAAGTAGGGCAAGTTCCCAGGAAAACAGGTGAAGTCTCCAGCGCCCCAAGCGCAGGGATAACCTATTTTGCCGTCCGCCCGGCCGCGCCGAGGGAAGGAACGGGAGCAAATCCAGGCGGATGGGGCACGCTTCAAACCGGCGGCACCCCAGGGGTGCAGGATGTGCCCTGCGGTCCTGCAGCTGCGGGGAAGGGCAGCAAATGCAGTTTTCCCTTGCGGAGCCAGGCTGGGGATGCAAGGAGCAGCAGCAGAGCTGCGGGGGCAGGCGCGGAGGAGACGGGACCCAGCGCAGGAGGCAGTGGGCCAAATGCACGGCTCTGACCTCGCCAGGTGGCACCACGATGCTGTGACTCGGTCCCGGAGCCACATGTCCCACATGGGACGTGGCCACCTGGTCCTGGCCCCATGCTGGTCCCCAGAGCCACCCAGCATGCGGAGACAGCCACGGACAGGCCCAGGTGCCTTACTATAAAACCCCCTATTTTCTCCTGAAGCCAGCCCAGGGTTTAGCACCCACAATTAGAAAGGCGCCCCCATCCCCATCCTGTCCCCATCCCCGCACCCCACATGTCCCACATGGGACGTGGCCACCTGGTCCTGGCCCCATGCTGGTCCCCAGAGCCACCCAGCATGCGGAGACAGCCACGGACAGGCCCAGGTGCCTTACTATAAAACCCCCTATTTTCTCCTGAAGCCAGCCCAGGGTTTAGCACCCACAATTAGAAAGGCGCCCCCATCCCCATCCTGTCCCCATCCCCGCACCATACCCCCCCGAAACCCAACACACCCCGGGGCGACCTTACCAATTTTTTAAGACAAGCGTCGTTATCAGAGCGGCGATGACCATGATGAGGGACACGGTAATCGTGATGATCTGATGGACCGCCAGACCTGCGGAGAGAAGAGAGGCCAGAGTGGGGACGGGGGCCACGGGAGACCCCGGGCAGCGGCCGAAAAAGCTCCCCCCATGCACAGCCGCCCCCCGCGATGTAGTCGTCTCTCCTCCCTCCCATAACTTAATCTTCAAGCCATGCTCCTCGTCTCCATCCTCTCAAGTCTGCTCCCTGTCAGCCCGAATTAGGCAGGAAGAAGGGAAGAGACGTGGAGCCGCATCCCCTCCGGGATGGAAAGGGAGCCCGGCAGTGGGTGCGGGATTAACCAGCGGCGCTAATTACCGCGCTAACTGCCGCTCACTTAGGAGGTCGGGTGGGCTCGTTTTCGCGTAATTCACCTTACACAGGGTATAATTTGGGCTCGTGTATCACTCCTAATGAGCAGTTTGGAAACAAAAGCGTCTCGATGTACAGTATGTTTGTGATTTTGTGCTGCTTTACAGTCGCAATTTCGTAATGAAATGATTTTCCTGGCTGCAGCCCAAGGATGTGCTATTTTTCACAAGCAGATGTTGCCGCTCCTGATGGATGGTATTCTTAATAAATAAATAAGCGTCAGCACGGCAGGAAAACAAGCAGTTATATATATATGTATGTATGTGCATCTGTGCGATACATGCGCAGCGCTCCCAGCTCGCGCGGGTGCTCGTGGTGAGGAAATCGCTGCTTCTGCCCACACAAACAGCGCAGGGGCTCCTGGCTCCACTGCGGCTCGGACGGAGATGGGGATGTCCTGGGGAGGAGGGGGGTAAATGCTGCCGGGGTCCTGGCACTGAACCAGCCCCTGCAGCTCCTCCAGCGCCAGGGGGCATTGCACAGAGCATCCCCGCAGGACCAGCACCCAGAGCATCGCCACGTTTCCATGGGAATGCTGCCCAGAGCATCCCCACACACCTGTGGGACCCTCACCCAGAGCATCCCCACGGGACCATGACCCAGAGCATCCCCATGTTTCCATGAGAACGCTGCCCAGAGCATCCACACACACCTGTGGGACCTTCACCCAGAGCATCCCCATGTTTCCATGGAAATGCTGCCCAGAGCATCCCCATGCTCTTGCAGGACCAAGATCCAGAACATCCTCACGTTTCCATGGAAACGCTGCCCAGAGCATCCCCACGCTCCTGCAGGACCATGACCCAGAGCATCCCCAAGTTTCCATGGGAACGCTGCCCAGAGCATCCCCAAATGCCCGTGGGATCCTCACCCAGAGCATCCCCACACTCCCACAGGACCATCACCCAGAACATCCCTTCTCTCCCGTGGGACCATCACCCAGGGCATCCCCATGGGAATGCTGCCCAGGGCTCTCCCATGCTCCTGAGCAGTGGATTTGGGGCCTGGCCATGGCTCCCCAGCTTTTGGCACAGCACATCATGCTGGGTAATGAGGCCAGACACGACGTCTCAGGGGTACTTTAAACCACGGATTGTGTTTGCTGCTCCATTGCCTTCTCTCAGAGGACCAAAGTTTGGACTCCCTTGAAATTCGTTATCTTGTCTCCCTCTGCTCATCCCAGCACCCCAGGGGTTTCAGGTCCCTGCCCACGCTGCCAACATCCATCAGGGGAGAAAAGCTGGAGCTCAGCCCGACTTCCAGGGCAAAGCCGCCACCGCCCAGCCCATGCCTCACCAAAAAAACCCAAATCCCTCCAAAACACGATGGAAAACGCACCCTCTGAGCATCCTTTCTCAAGACCCACCACCAGCTCGCCCTCGCTGGCATCACCCTGCAGCCCTGGGTGCAAGACGCAGGCTGTGCCACCCCAGGGAGGAGGGGAGGATCCCTGTGGATCCCCATAAAAACCCAAATCCCAAGCAATGGGACCGGTCAGCAGCGATGCCTTATTACAAAGCACTGCCAGGACACGTCCCGGGTGTAAATCAAGTGCTCAGAAATGTGAGCCCTGACAGTTCAATATAACACCACCAAGGTCACCCTCGGCGAGTCTCAATCCCCAAAACACCACCAGTGCCGAGCACCGGGGTAGCAATGGCTCATGGGGAAGGCTTCGCCTCCAGCCTCAGTGTGGTTTAAAAGGGCTTTTCTAGAGGTAGGACCAAGGAGAGATTATTTCCTGAAGGCCAACACTTCTGAAATGTCAGCTCTTTGAGTCCTGATGTGCTTCCTCACTGGGGAGCCATGGGATGGACAGGGGGACGGCTGGACAGGGAGACGGCTGCTCACCAGCCCCTGTGCCCCAGTGAAGCCCATCACAGCAGCATGGGATGTGCCAGGGTTATTTTTCTCCCTGTCAGGGTTATTTTTCTCCCTGGACTCAAGCCCCTATTTTGCAAATGACCCATTTCTTCCATTTACTCCCAGTTATGCTTCAATCGGTCCCAATGTGCTGTGAGGAGGCTCCTGGGGAAGGGCTGCCACCAGCAGCACAAGGCGGGTGGGGGGGAGCCACTGCAGGACATGGGTGGTGGAGGACGCGGAGGACCCCACTAGCGACTGGGGACCCACAGCCAAACCGTTCGCTCCTGGACTGCTCTGCCCCCGGCTTTCATTTCCCAAGGGAATTCATGGGGAAAACGTCATGGGGCTCCCCAGCCCCACACTCGGGGTCTCTGGAGGGTGGTTGCGATGGGAGCCGGGTCCCAACAGGAGCTGTGTCCCAATGGGAGCCGTGTCCTGATGGGAACCGTGTCCCGACAGCCCCCAGCCTGCGCCCACCCTGGGGCTGGGTGGTCCTGCGGGTGCCGGGTCAGGAGCCACATCCCCCGCAGCAATCCTGGAGCTGCTCCCAGTGGGACACAGTCGAGAAAGATAAAAGGGAAGGCTCTAAAAATACCAAAACCCCAGCCCAGTGCCCGACCGCTTTGAACACAGGCGCGGCGTTGGAAATGAGACCTTCTGCAAAGACGGGAGCCGCGGCGGAGGCGGCGCGGCCGCGGGAGAACCTAACGATGCAATTAATCCTTGCACTTACATAATGGGAAACGCGCGGCAGAACAGATTGCAGGTGGCTGAGCACTGGGAAGGATGGCAGCTCTCGGGAGCAGGACACATGGATTTGAAGAAGGGCCGGATAATTTTAGACTCCATCACATACATAAGTTGCCATATGTACCGCCACAGAGGAAAAGTTCCTGTTCATTGCATATTAATCCTGCACCGGAGCCCGCGGGGACTTCAAGGGGACGGGAAATGTTTGTCCCAGCAGAGATGGGAAGAGGGAAAAGGCTGCAATGGGTAACTGGGAGGGTTAACTGGGAAGCCCATAGCAACACCCGCTGCCATAAAGACTAATAGATCTCTATTCTTCCTTTACAAATACATCAGACCCTTTCCTCCAGGCCTTCAAAGAAATATATAGAGCCATACAGAGCAAAATCGAACACAAATATCCAACCTGCAAGAGGAGTTAATGGATGGGGCACTCGGGAGAGGGGAGCATCCCGTGAGGGACGCGCAGCACCCGGAGGGGGGAGGCGAGATGGAAAAGTGATGGCTGCGAAGGGCACAGCATTATTTTAGACACGGCCCGAGGAGCCCAATCTGTCTGGAGGAGAAAATCAATAGCTCATAAAGCACAGCCACCCTCCTCTGCCTGGCACGACCGCGCAGCGAGAGCCCTAAAACACGGGGGAAAGTCTGGCGCCTCCGTTTTGGTCGCTCCTCTCCATGGCACACGTTTGAAGTGGCAAATCTCCAACCCCGGTAAGTTGTAGAGCCTGGTGTTTGCTTAATTACACGTTAACACTCGTTAAGAAGCGAGTGGGATGCGGGAGGATGCCCAAGGCGATGCCGCCCCGTCCGGCGCCGGCCATGGAAACAGCGGCTCCCGTGCACGGCTTTTCCCAGGCGATCTGACGCAGTGACCGTTTAACCGGAGGGTAATTACAGGACGAGTATTTAATGGGGCTGCAAGCGTGTCCAAGCCCCCGCGCTTCTGCTGGTGCAGCACAATTTAATGTGTCGCCTGCCAGGAGGGAAAGCTCTTCAAAGGCGCTCTTTGAACCCGCGGAAACGCTGAAATAGCCCTGGGTTTTTCCACTCCTGCGCCATCCGAGCGTGCCCTGCTCCCACCGGGGACTCCTCATCCCCTCCGGCAATGGGAGACCCTCAACATCCCCGCATTGACCCCCCAAAACGCAACTCCTCATCCTGGAGATGAAAACCCAACGTCAGAGCAGGCCAACGCCAGGCGTTTTTTTTTTTTAATACCTTATTTTAAAGACCGTATATTTGCCATCGAGATGAAAGCGCTGAGTTTTGGCCTTTCCGGGCACCTTTTGCAACGGCTCCTGGACAGCTCTGCATCACCAGAATTAATTCCAGGAGAAAATCCATTCGAGACTAATGGCTCGCTGCTGCAGAAGTGCGCAATGGCAGCGACCAGGAGATATAAGCTCTTAATTAAAAACAAAGAGAACCTCTATCCCCCAGGGCCTTTATTTCAACAGCTCTGGTTAGGGAGATCATATTTTTCATTTTCCCAATAAAAACAGCTCTTTGAAGACCCTCGTCAAGGCCTCTAAGCAGCATAAAATTAAAAAAAAAAGGGGGAAAACCAGCTCGGTTTCATTTTGCTGAGCGTGATCTTGAGTCAGTGGTAGGAAAACAACAGATTCACCCCCAAACACCAAGCCCGTCCCGCAAAGCAAACTCCCTTGCCCCTGTCTCCTTCTGCCTTCCCACAACGCCCAATTTGAGTCGTAGAATGGTTTTGGTTGGAAAAGACCTTTAGGATCATTGAGGCCAACCATAAAATTTCAAGTCAAAATGTTGAAAGAGGCCAAATCTCCCAAACAAGCCATGGTTATCACAAGGGGAGCCGGAGAGGCCGGTCCTGGATCACATCAGGTTTCCTCGGCTGGGCTGGAGAGGCATCACTGCTTCCCCACCGTCAGACAGTGGATCTGATCCCGAAAGCCTCATTTAGCTGATAAAACCGCTCTCGGACACACAAACTCAATCATTCTGCAGCAATCGCAGTCACCGAGGGCCTCTCCCAGGGGGGGATCAGGCAGACTTCGCCTAACGCGAACCCCACCGCCGTTTAACAGCGTGTAAGAAATGTCGTTTACAGCAAACACCGGGGTTACAGAGAGGCGAGCGGATACGGCAGAGGTTCTTGGAAATGCCCCGGCGCGAAGCCGGTCGATCGCTGCCAATTCGTGGTGCTGGAGCCGCTGCTCTCCATAACCGCATCCCCAAAGCCGGGTTTGTGCAGCAAAGCCCCTCGGGTTTCCAGCCGGTAAATCAGGGTGATCAGCTCCAAACCCTGGTAAATCAGGGAGATCAGCTCTGAACCCCAGTAAACCCCTGATAAATCAGGGTGATCAGCTCCGAACCCCCGGTAAAACAGGGTGACCAGCTCCAAACCCTGGGTAAATCAGGGTGACCACCTCCAAACCCCAGGTAAATCAGGGTGACCAGCTCCAAACCTTGGGTAAATCAGGGTGACCAGCTCCAAACCCCAGGTAAATCAGGGTGATCAGCTCTGAAACACCAGTAAATCAGGGGGACCACCTCCAAACCCCTGAGAAATCAGGGAGATCTGAACCCTGGGTAAACCAGAGTGATCACCTCCAAACCCCAGGTAAACCAGGGTGATGAGCTCCAAACCCTGGCAAATCGGGGTGATCAGCTCCAAACCCCAGTGCGGGGAGCATCAGTCATCTTGAGGTGAAAACGCAGCTCTTCAGCACAAAACCCCAAGGTTCCCGGAAACCTCTCGGTATTTTGGGTTGGACAGCTGGAAAGAGGAGAAAATCCTGCTGCTGCTGCTGCTGCCGCGAAATATTCGTGCCAAGAACGCAGATCCTGGAGGCTTATGCTAAAGACACCGGGACTTATCTTCTCAGGTGTTACAGCAAATACCAGCGAGCAGTAAACACTTCAGAGCGGCGGCGGAGAGCTGCAGGCTCCGCCAGGGCTTGCGGGGGCGAAGGCAGCTGCTAATCCTGGGGGAAAAAGCCCCCTCTCCCCGCCGGCTTTCGGCCACGCTCAGCCCTTGCTCCATCACCCACCACCCCCAGGACAACCACGATGGAGCATGGCCCCCTCGGGACCCCAGGAGCTGCCCCAGGGGACACTGCCAGCCCCCTCACCCCACAGCTCCCCACGCCTTTGCACGCTGGATCAAAGAGGCGGCTCCAGCCCAGCCGCCCAGGGTCTGCTTTTAAACACATTTTATCTTTAATTAATTCCTTTGAAGCCTTTTGCAGCCGCTATCTCTTGCATCCAGCACCCCCTCTCCTGCACCCTCTTTCTGAAGGCAGGGTCATCTCCCGCTGGGAAGTACATGTCCCTTTATCCTGATTTACTCCCGATTTGCTCCCGGCCAGCGGTGGGAAGGGAGCAGAGGGCGGGCTGGGGTGCAGGTACCCCCTCATCTCCCCATGGGAGTGCCCCAGCCCCAGGGTGCCCCTTCCTGCCCCCTTGCCGAGCACGCTGCCAAACCCGCTGCGTACAGGCCACCAAATCGCCACTAAGAGCAGCAGATGGCACGTGAAGTCTTTTGCCTTCTAAAGCACTTAAAGGTTTAATTAAAGACGGCTTTATTCTAATAATAACAAAATGAGAGCCTCAGACAACCCAGCGAGCACAATTCATGCCTTCACCCTGCCAGTCACCGATTCATTTTTCTCTTTTCTTCTGTTTTTTTTGGCTGAGCCCACAGCCAGGAGGATGCTGTACCATGGAGGATGCTGTACCATGGAGGATGCTGTACCATGGAGGATGCTGTACCGTGGAGGATGCTGTACTGAGGAGGATGCTGTGCTGAGGAAGATGCTGTACTGTGGAGGATGCTGTACCGTGGAGGATGCTGTACCATGGAGGATGCTGTACCGTGGAGGATGCTGTACTGAGGAGGATGCTGTGCTGAGGAAGATGCTGTACCATGGAGGATGCTGTGCTGAGGAGGATGCTGTGCTGAGGAAGATGCTGTACTGTGGAGGATGCTGTACCGTGGAGGATGCTGTACCATGGAGGATGCTGTACCGTGGAGGATGCTGTACTGAGGAGGATGCTGTGCTGAGGAAGATGCTGTACTGTGGAGGATGCTGTACCGTGGAGGATGCTGTACCATGGAGGAAGCTATGCTGAGGAGGATGCTGTACCACAGAGGAGGATGCTGTAGTGAGGAGGATGCTGTACCATGGAGGATACTATGCTGAGGAGGATGCTGTACCACAGAGGAGGATGCTGTAGTGAGGAGGATGCTGTACCATGGAGGATACTATGCTGAGGAGGATGCTGTACCACAGAGGATGCTGTGCCACGGAGGAGGATGCTGTGGTGAGGAGGAGCCCAGCCCCGTGGCCACCCCAGCCCTCGCCGCTTGTGGCACGCTGCAATTTTAATTATTTCTCTCTTCCCATGCTCCACCGTTAAAGCGATTATGACAACCCCCAAAAAAGGAGGCGCATTTTTGAAAGCACAGGCGATGCTGGGGTGAATGTATCGAGGCCCTGGCTGTCAGCACTGGCCGAGCGGGCAGAGGTGGCACCCAGACAAAGGCTCTTGGGCCGGGGGTGACCCCACACAACCCCCGGTGCGGTGGCACCCACGGCACCGCCAGCACGCACAGCCTCGCGGTGCGGCACCAGCATCCCTCGGCTGCCTTCTCTGCCACCCACAGGCAGCGTATTTGCTGTTCCCGGGGATGTTTTTAGGCTTGTTTTTGCTGCTCGTGAGTCACGCAGGCAGCGCTCCCGGCTGCTTTTTCCCTCCCGCTTCTTCACCAAGGGACATCTGAGGGGGATCGCTTCAAATGCAAGAGCACCGCTGCCTTCACCAGAGTGCACCCATCCCAGGACCCTCACGGTCCCCAGCATCCCCAGGCAATGCTAAGGGAGCAAGGGTACGGTGTGGGAGGGCCCTGTTGGAAGCAGCACCTTCGTTAGCACGACGGCAGCACCGCAGCCAGGGTCCCCTCACTGGCACTCATCCCCTTGCTGCAAGCGGGACCACCACGACCCCATCATCATCACTACCAGAGAGAGATGAAGGAGCAGAGCATCCCTCCCTCCATCCTTCCCAACTGTCCACCGCCGGCTCCCACG
>NW_010207862.1:20436-20713 GCF_000695765.1 Mesitornis unicolor
GCGGGGGCGCGGTGCTCCCCGCCGGGAGCTCACCAGGGCGCTCGGTGCCGGCGGCAAAGGGAAAGCAGATCTGGAGCTCAGGAGCTTTTTCAACTGAGGGTGGACGGGCTGAGATCAAAAAGGTCCTTCAGCCCCGGGCAGGAGTTTATCGCGTTCGGTGGAAAGAAGTTAATTAGCAAAAACTCCAATCCCAGAAAAAGGCGCTAATGAGAGCTAAGAGCCGGCAGATTAAAGCAGCCGGGCCCCCGGGACACGGAGGCTCAGGGCTGCGGTGCTC
>NW_010207862.1:20740-21632 GCF_000695765.1 Mesitornis unicolor
GCAGGCGCACGGCAGCGCCGGTGAACGTGGGAGCACCGTGGCTCATCCTCGTCTGATCAACGCAGCCAACGCCAATTAACCACGGCACGTGCCCAGGGCCAGTCCCCCACGTGCCACGGGTGGCCGGCGCCTACCAGACCCCATGCACCTGGACCCGGTGATGCCATCGGGGTCGGTGGCACTGACCGTGGTCAGTCTGGGGAGATGAGGCTGGAAACCTCAGCGGCCGTTATCGACACATTATCAATACGTCCTTGCTAATCTACCCAGCCAATTCCAGCCTTTTTTTCTGAAAGATGTGTGGGTTGGGAGTTCTTTAACCACCATAAATAACTCCTTTAAGTCAGGAACAACACTATGCTTGCATTCTCTTTCTGCCAAGCAGGGCAGGTTAGATAAATAATTGGGATTAAGATTAGGCCACAAAACTCCTTTTTTTGAATCGACTAGAAAAATCACTGTGCGCTAAAAGCAGTCAATGCACAGTGAATAAATTCTGTAAGCTATATGACGGTATCCCACAGTTTAATACCAGCAATAACAAATACAATCTGAAATAAATGGGAAGCAGCTTTGCCATCCATGTCCACACAGCAGCCGGCGCTGGGGGAACGCAGTGCCCACCTGAGCACCGCGCACAATCAGGGGAGATGAGATGGGGATGCTATTGGGAAGAAGACAGCCGGATACCAGAGCGCACCGCGGAGAAAAGCAACGAACCAGAGCTTCCCCGCGCTCTTGTTTAACACCGCTCACCGATCCCCACGCTGGGGTAACCCCACTCCTCCCCATTTACCCACCGCAGCCCCTACCTGTGCTGTCTCCCAGCCCGCGGGGCGGGCGAGCGTCCTTGCCGCTGCTGTGGCCGGCGGCCGGCTCGGCGGTGCTGGTG
>NW_010207863.1:0-6392 GCF_000695765.1 Mesitornis unicolor
ACCACAACATCAGCCTTACTACCTATTTGCCCGAGTTTCACCCACATGCACTCGGTCCTACCATCACACGCAAGCTCCAGCTTGAGGGTTTCAAAACATTCTCTAACATACAGAGCTACATCCCCGCCTCTCTTGCCTTTCCTATCCCTCCTGAACAGTCTATATCCACCCATAGTGGCACTCCAGTTATGTGAGTCATCCCACCATGTTTCAGTGAGCGCAATTAAATCGTAGTCACCCTGTCTCACAATGGCCACTAGCTCCTCCTGCTTATTGCCCATACTTCGTGCATTGGTGTATATGCACTTCAGGTGGGCTGTTTGCCTCACTGCATTCTTTATGGGGATAGCTCTGATTTCCAGATGACTGACTTTTTTGACTTTTTCATCTACTCCGTCAGTAACATTTACAACTTTGTCACTTGGAGCGTTCACCACCGCCCCCTCTGAGGTGTCAGACTGATGGCCAGTAGACCATCTCTCAGAGACTGGAGTGCCATCCCCAGGCTCACCTTTGTTAAGCCTGGTACCGTGCCCCTCCCCCTTCACATCTAGTTTAAAGTCCTCTTAATGAGCCTTAAACTGGAGCAAACATCTATATGCAGACAATCTTTCTTCATGTTTTGGGCACTTCGAACACCTGCCAAATGAAGTCAGTTTTGGGCCCTTCACTACAAACAGGGCATCAAGATGCTGGAGCATGTCCAGAAAAATGTAATGAAGCTGGTGGAGAGTATAGAGCACAGGTTTTATGAGGAGCGGCTGAGGGAGCTGGGGTTGTTTAGTCTGGAAAAAAGGAGACTGAGGGGTGACCTTATCACCCTCTACAACTACCTGAAGTCAGTCTCTTCATCCTGGTAGCTAGTAATAGGAATAATGGCCTCAAGTTGTGTTGAGGTTTAGGTTGGATAATAGGAGAAATTTCTTTACTGAAAGGGTTTTCAAGCACTGGAACAGGCTGCCCAGGGAGGTGGTTGAGTCACCATCCCTAGAGGTGTTTAAAAGATGAGTACATACTGTGCTTAGGAACATGGTCTAGTGGTTGACTTAGCAGGGCTGGAACGATGCTTGGATTTGGTGATCTTAAAGGTCTTTTCCAACCGAAACTATTCTAGGATTCTATGATTCTATACTCGCCATGAAGACATGTACCTTTTGGTTTCTTTTGACCTAAGTATGTATATGTATATGTATATGTATATGTATATGTATATGTATATGTATATGTATATGTATATGTATATGTATATGTATATGTATATGTATATGTATATGTATATGTAAATGTACATGTATAAACACTCCTAGAAGAAAGCTGAATTAAGTAAATACTGATTGCAGGTTTTTATATTTTCTTTTTAAGCTATGAAAACATTTATATTAAATTTTTGTAAAACTTTTAGGGCTCATATTCATATCAATGGAAGTTCTGAATGCATAACAAGATGGAAGAATAAGCTTCAAATTGGATACACGGATTGCCTGAAAATCCTGAAGTCTGATATATTTTAAAGCTGTTCTTGTGAGACAGCCTGCATTGAATTTGGCCACCACCTATTATATTTAGGCATCTTTGGGGCAGGATAAAACTGATCTAGATATTAAAAAAAAAATCACACATTAAGGACATTAAATATTAATTGAAAGACACATTAAGCATTCATGAAATAACAACAGAAAGTAAGAGATTACTTGTGTGGCTCCTATTGCAAATGTTTTCTCATCCTTATGTTAATAGTTATGGCAGTACGAGACTATGTATTTACATCATTCCCTGCCACTGTGAAACAGTAAGAAATGCAGAGGCAAACACTTGCCTAAAATCTGCTTTATGCTATGCCATGGAAATGCATGAATTACAAATTGTTTAAACCTCCTTTCAGAAGGCACTGCAAAGAAGCTGATAAAAAGGAAGGGCCTTGTATTTCTCTAAAAATCTGACTTGTAGACTCTCTAACATTGGGAAAAGTCATAAACCTGCCTCTCAGCCCAAGGATAACATTACAGCTTTGCTTGTTATAATGCTACCAAAGCATCTCTGAGACAGGGAAGGATTTGGGATTTAATTTCAGGAGGCAAACTAGCATTTTAACATATGCCTGATTTAGTTAGTGCTTAGGAACAACTGAACACAGACATAAAAGATAAACCATTGGACACGACGACTGTACCTGCCTATGCCTGTGACATGGCAGCCAGGACGTTTACTGGTAGATGAACCATGTTTGTAGCTGCCAGCCTGTTCAGGCACAGGCTTGAGCCTCTGCTACACTCAGCTGAGCATCAGTTTCTGGGTTCAAGTTCTTACTTTTAATTCAGGCCTGTTTGTTAACAACATGGAAAGAGGACAGTCCTTTATTTTACACAAGCTTTTGTGCATACTCCAAACTGCAAATCACAGGAGGGGGCAACAGTTTAAGCACCCACACATAGCACACAAATAAAGAAAACTTCCTTTAAACATTACTCGTACTGGTAGACCAGAAAGGTTTTCTCAAGTCCTGGATGACAGTTAACTGCAGGAAAGGAAGACTTAGGACACTCCAAATGGCAGAAAATACGATTGCTACACAACACATCTGAAACACAAGGAAACCACACTGAGTCCCTATTTTAATTTAGGCTGAACATGAATGGAGTGTGAAGTAATGTCCCACTTGAGTGTCTGTATTGACTGTTATATCATGGATATTTTCCTTGTTACACCCTTCCTGAATATTCTGGTGAATCTCAGTTCATCTTTCCCTGATGAGCACAGCACTGAGTTATAGCCTTCAAAAAGATTTTCCAGGCACAACACAACTTCTTCCATCTTGCCTGGATTAAGCTTTAGACAGATCCTTTTCATTTAGATATTAAACCTGCTGAAGAGCCCACAGAGCTGGATGAGGGTGCTGTCTGCAGATAGTGAGAAATAAATCTGGGTATTATATTCATAGAACTGAAATTGGAGACCATGTTAATTTTATAATCTTCCCAATTTTAATATAGGCAGGACTGTACAGGTACATAAGATCAAGGTAAAGGATTAACTTGCTGGTGGGTCCTTTGAGATTCCTTTGAGCAGATGGACCAATATTTATTCAAATCTTTCCACTCCAGAAACATATTTAACAGCAACTTTTTATTAAGTATGTATATTTGGGGTTCTCTCTATACATGCAGTCTCAGATATGGTACACCTAGAGAGCTCTCTATTGATGTGAAAAAGTATATAATTGCCTGAAATATAAAGAAAAGGATCTATCTTCAGTCTCTATGTCCAGTATTTCAAATACTCAAGAAACATCAGAGCAGAGCAGTGTAGACATTTGTCCATTGACAACAGAACAGAGGTAAAATGTTCATAAATTAAACATTTTTTATTTCAAAGATAAAAATTCCCTTATTAGGACAGCTTAATAGCATTGCTACCATTCACTCACTGGGTCAGGTTTATTGTGGGCTTCTTTTCTGTATTCATGTAAAATGTGAATAATTTCCTCTATAAAACACTCATTTCTCCTTTCCCATCAAGAACTTCAGCAGACACTAATTAACACTCTGGAGAAAATGTTTATTGAAATAACAAGGAATTATTAGCAATGAAGCAGATTTTTTTCTTTTTTCCCTGAGAAAAAGTCAAACCGAGAGAGCTAATGTATTATTGGTAAATTGTGAAGTTAACTCATTGGGCAAGAATTTTAATGAGCTGAGACACATTGCTAGAAAGCTTTTTGGAAGAGAGGCAGCATGTGTCTCTGTGTTCCCAGATGGGAATCTCTCACTTCCGCCGAGCAATGTCAGACCATTAAAGAACAGTTTCAGAAATGTACACGTTTGTTAAGAAATTTTGAACTTTGGCATTTATGAAGAATAGTATGACTCCTTGAAAAGGCAAATCTTTTTACTTTTTATTCCTAAAAATATAGCTAGGTGTGCACCAACCTTATCTGGGATACTTTTGTAACATGGGGAACTAGTGGGTTTCAGCTGTACAGAGATGCCACCATCCTAGCTATAGTTCTGACTCGATATGGTTTTATGATGGCTTAGGTATTTTTTTTTTTTAAATCTTTGCTCTATTTTCCTGTCAAAAATAAATACTTATATCTGGATTATTCTCCTTAAATCTGTTCTTTTCCTCACCTAGTAATGTCTTTGTATATAAAATGTTTATAACACTTTTATAAATGAGAATTTTTCATATAAAGTTTCAAGACTGGGGTTTTGTAAAAGTTTTTTTTTGTTCTATAACATGGCAAATATTTAGACTATAAAGCTTTTCATATTTGTTTTGGTCTACCATCAAACCAAATGGATTGGCTTTTAAGATTCCTCTTATTAGTTCTCAATTTCTGGATTTATTCATACGGTACTTCCTTTTTTCTGTTGCCTCTCCTTATAAGAAAAAAGAAATAATTGAATAACGTAACATCTCTCACTGAGTAACACAAATTAAATATTGGAAGACATGATTTTTGAAAGCTATGTGAATATTTTTAGCATTTCAATCCATCACAGATGGTAAGTATTCTTTCACCAAAAGTGATAAAATTTCATCTTGTGTTTATTTGTAGTACCAATTAACAAGAATTCAATCCACAAAACCCTTAGATGTTTTGCAGTATTAAAAATATCCAGCAAAACTGGATTTTACTGGAAGTATAGTGTTTACTTCGGTTCACTTAAACTCATAATGACCATCTGCAAATTGGGTTTCTGTGCTTTTGAACTTTATGAGAGTTTGGTTCATAGAATATGATGGTTAGTTTAAGCAAGCTAAGTATTTCATTCCACTGCACAGAAGATACATAAACAGTGAGGAATATACAAATCATTTACTGAATATTTAGGAGACTACAAGCATGAACTGCTTCTTCTTACAGCCCTTGCCTTCTGTTTCTTTTAAGATGAACTTGAAATTATTACAGAGCTTTGTAACATCCTAGCTTTTTAGCTGAATCAGTGTCATTTTTGGAAGGCAATGGGAAAAAGTTGTATAACATCCAAGCACCTTTTTATGTCTTTGAAAAGAACTCACTGGTCATTTAGTGCTACATATCTGTACTACATGCTAATGATTCTCCTAAGACTGTGTGGAAAGGGTTGACTTGAATAAAAAGCTGTCTTTGAAAGACTTTTTGTAAATAAAATTAAACATATTCACAGAAAATTATGAGTAAAACAAACGATGTACACTGTTCCTTTGAGAAGTGCTTTTTGGTTTGACCAGCTCTCTTGAACATTGTTTACATGTTACTTTACTTCTCATACACTCTACCAAGATCATGGGCTTTGGGGAAGGAACTCTCTTGCTTCTATTATATACTGTATCCAGTGGAAGCGTAGCATGCAGAACCTTAACTCCCTCATTCCCAAAATGTTAGGTCAATTTAGTTGAACTACAATGGAATAAACAGTGTGCTGCTACTGACTGCTAAAATCACTTGTTACTTTTCTTTTGGCAGAAGAAAAATGTGATTGAGATTCAACTCTTCTATCTGTAGATATCTAAATATTAGGTGTGATAGAGCCTACATTCTTAATGTAGTCAAAAAGGCATCAAAGCCTGATGCCAGATTTAAGTTGTTGTGTCATTTCTTGTCTCTTTTGTCACAAGAAGAGAAAAATGGTTAATGGAGTCGTCTAACTCACTAAATCTCACCAGAGAGATTCCTCTCTGCCTGAGATCAAAACACTTGTAAGGGATAATTCTTTGTTCATTTCACTCACAAATCTTCATATATTTCCCTATTTTCTCCTGATTTGTTTTCCTGTGCTTTCTTTTTCTCTTTTCCATAACTCTACTATTCTCCTGGAACCTATTCTGCTCTTGCCAATTGGTAGCTCTCCAGTTTCGTTGCCATGAATGTTGTAACATATGCATATCCTGTGCCCTGAATGTCTTCACCAAAGCCAATACAGAAGTCAACAGCTGCAACAGTGGCATGAAGTAATGTACAGCTATGACCAAAATAAATTAATGGTCTCTGCTCTTCTCATTGCCTTAATCCCCTGTTACACATTTGGCCATACTATCTTCTTTTCCTTCAAAATCTTCTTTTCCTATCAAACCTTTATTCTTGGCATAATCCTTGGTTTTATGACAACAAACATATTTTCAGCCACTTTTCTTTCTGCCAAAAGCCTTATGCTCAAGATCAGACCACTTCATTAGACTGGATTCAATCTAAACACTTGATCACTCTTTTTTATCTTCTACTTGATTTACTATAAATTCCTTTCATAATTTATTTCAATATTCATTTTTGCCCTTTCTAGCTCTTCCAAAATTCTGTTATCTCTTGCATGATCTCATTTCACTGTACACAAAACTCACATTTCTTGTATTTTCAAGGCGCCATATATCTTGTCCCATCTTAGTATCCAAATGTGTTCCATTTTCTCTTT
>NW_010207863.1:6404-35710 GCF_000695765.1 Mesitornis unicolor
TGATTTTCTACTGTTTTCCTTTCCAAAAATTTGAAAACTCCTTGCAGTTTTCCAAGCAGCAATGTATGTTTTAACTTACAACATTAAGTTTCCTCAAAACTCCCCCAAAATTCACTGTGAATGAAGCAAACACCAAAAAGAGGAAAAATAGAGTGGTAGTAACAGAGTAATCACGTTCTATGCTATGCAATTTTATTAAGACCATACATTATTTTAAGTATGTTCCTTTCTTTTTACCTAATTTTTTTTCATTTTCCTTAATTGTTTAAAACCAAACCATGCTTTCTTCAGAGCAAAAAACAGAAATAATGGTTTCCTAAAACATTTGGAAAGAACACTAACCTGAAAGGCATAAAAATTATTATTCACAATCTGTGATTTTGTAGACTGTAATGCATAAGCACTGTAATGCACTGTAATGCGTAAGCTTTAAGTAGGTGTTACAAAGAGCATTTAAAGATTCGAAATTAGACTACTTAATGTGTCCTGAGGATATGACAGGTAGTAGATTTGATGCTAACATAGAGACCTAAATTATTATTTAATAATCTAAACAGGAACTAGAAAGCAAAAACCTGTCTCCGTTTAAGGCTCAGGGAGCAAGATTTTCTCTCTATTGTCTCCTACCCTCCCAGGGGAGGACGAAAATAAAGGAAATAGAGAAAAAGATGCTTCACGCAAGGTTGGAAGTTAAGACTGTAACAAGTTCAATGAAAAAAAAAAACAACGGGAAAGAAAAAGGGAATTAATACGGGACAAAGGATAATTATATACAAAACCCGATCTCAGTAGTCCCGAGTGGAAGTGTCCGAGCAGTGCCTTGTGGCCGCTGCGACTGCTGTGACTCGTCACCAGGGACCGCAGTGGCGCCAGGAGCGGATGGTGGTGGATGCTGCCGAGCACGTGGAGCTAGGCCCAGCCGTCCCGAGATGCGACAGGAAGCAGTTCAGGAAACCAGGAAAAACCCGCGAAAACCTCGGGCCTCCTCAGTTTTTTATAGACTGTGGCCAGAAAAGGGAGGGAACAGTACTGATCTCTGACCCCCCAGGGTCCTACAGACACCACCTGTCCTTCCCTTTCAGGCTGTTAACCCTTAAACCATAACAAAACTTAATACTAAAAACTCCAAAAGAAATAGGACTAAATGAAGGAAGAAGGATTTAAGTCCCCATTTTTTAACCCCTTAATAATTATTAAAAGTGTGATAGTTGGCACTCAGGAAGTCCAAAAAGAACTTGGGATAGGACTTAAAGGTTTTTTAGGCTGGGTCTAAGAGGGATTCAAAACAAAAGCAAAGAGCAGAATTTTTCAGTGTATTCCTTCTTGAGGAACAACCTTGCAACTGACTGAGCAAGGAAAATGGTAATTTTTTGACTGAACTAAGGCCTATCTTTTAATAATGCTGTTACATAATGAGAAAATAATATGTCTGTGCTTCATGCTCCTTCTATATCTCAGGGGCAAAACTGACATCATACTGTATCCACATAGACATTGATCCTTGTAAAGTTCTTACAAACAGAGTGCTAGAGGCATTCACCATAGAGTCCATAGGGAGGACCGGTATATCTCATAAACTGGAATATCCTCTCACAATATCAAAGACTTGAGAGAAACTTTAACAGCCACCAAATATTCATTCATAAAGATATATTCTTATTAGATATAATGTCAGAATTTTTCATTTTAATAGTGCATAGTATGGATTACTTCAAAACTTTGGGTAAACAGCACATAATAACATTGCATAATATTCCTCTGATGAAAGGTCCTTGGCATATATTACAATTAAAAAAAAAAAAAAAAAGAAGTAATCTAATCTATTCTTTAATGTAAAAAATGACGCATTTCAAAAGGAAAAGTCTTTTTTTATAATATGCCATTGCACTTACCCATCATTCAGAATACATGCAATTATGTTTTTACACTACTAGTAATGGAAGACAGAAAACCAGATTTCCTGATTACAGTCTCATCTGATCTTTAAAGCACATTTCAGTACTTGGTTCGTATTTAGTACTTAAGTACTTAGAAAACTACTGGTATCTGAGAGTATATTAATAATTTAGATACATAAATTTCTAGGGTTTTATTTTCTTCACCAGTGTTAAAATTACTAATGTCTGTTATGATGAGAATAGACTGTGATTAAAAAATTCATTAATTCATCTCAAATAAGTTAATGACAGACTGCAATGTGTGTCATCATGAAGTCTTACATTTTAAGACAATGTCCTGTGAAGTTAAGGCTTCTGCTCCAAGATTTAAGTTATTTTGCTAACAAGCAGGTCAAAGTTGCGGAGTTATCAAAAAGAAATGTTTGTACCAAGCCAAAAATATACTGTATAACTGCCAATTTCACTTCTTCCTGTACATTAGATATATTTTGTGTGAAGGTATAGCTAAAAACAGTAAAAGTAATAATTTCACAAGGTAACTAATCCCCCTTTTCTCACATTTAAAAGGAAGAGAGTTACAATTTGTTTTAAAACTGTATTTGAAATGAGCAGAAACACATTTCCCACCCCATGAATGTTCTTTGTATTCTATTTCTCTCCCCTTGAAACTTCTTCATGATGAATCACGAGGTAAAAGGGAATTAGATGTAAATGCTATATACCTGCCATTACAAAGAAACATTTCAGTTGATTGAATTTCTAATTCTGGGTGAATACCATAACTTAGCAGATTTCAGAGTAGTTCATAGTCCACTAAATATTTGTTTATATAAAATGAAACAGCTCTAAATGAAGAATGTTTGAGAAGAACCATTCCAAAGTAGTTTAATGAATTTTAGTCAAAACTTACACATTTCCAAGAAAATATTTTGGTTTTGGTTTTTTTGCCTAACTAGGAAGAGATTGGTAGAGAGGGCTAGTTTGGTTTGGTTTGGTTTTTGCTGACATCATTCTCATTAAAACAGTTTAAGAAATTATCAACCTGTTCTAGTTTTTTTCCTTTCCCTGTCCAGTTTAGATTTTTCGACACAAACAGTAATAAAATATGTTTTCTGCTCTCATATTTCAAAAACAGAAAAAAAATATTGTTAAGTAATACAACATTGTGCTCTAGAGGTTTGAAGAATAAATGAGTAGGCTTTACCAAGTATATTTACTCATTACAGTTACTGCTATTTGTACGATGTCTCTGGCCAATTTATATCCCTGTGTAAGTTCTCAGTTATTAAGCTATCCCTGGAGCTCAAAGTAATGTCCATAGCAATTTTAATACAGTCAGACTATTTTGCTCCTATAATTTTGCTCAGAAACTGAAATACAAATCCACAACCACATCTGAAATTTTCTGGAACAGCAACAAAGTTGCAAATACAAACAAGTTCAAAAAGGAAAAGAGAATATTGCTTAATATTGTAGGATTGCTACCTTTATAGTCTCAGTCACTTATCATTGGAAGAGAGTGAAAATTAGGAGAATGTATAAAGTCAAATCAAACCAATCAATGTGTCTTTACCAATATGTGAACTGGCACAGTATGTTGAAAGGATGATCCAATATGTGTGTTTATATGCTAGTTGAGAAGGTTATAAAGCAAAAGTGGGTGAAAGACAAAATCCTTCATTTCTTTGCAGTATTGTGGGAAATCTGAGAGAAAAAAATGTCTATGGTGAGATCAAAACGGAAAGTCAGATGTCATAGCTCATGTGGCAGAGAGATGTTTTCTTTGACAAAATGCTGCCTACAACAATGGTAAGGTAGCCAAGTAAACATGTTAAGAATATATAATTCGAATAGGGGAGCTACAGAAAGTAATATTCAAAGAGAATTAGATACATATATTAAGCAAGTTAATTTCTCTGGTTATTTTTCTACCAATTATATTGACTCTCCTGAAAAATCCTTAAGCAGTAGTGATTGAGTGCTTGGCATTTCCAAAAACATTTTTTTAAATACATCACTACAGAGCTGTATAATAGGCAGAACTACACTGGTGTTTTAAAACTAAACCTACTAAAAGGTTAACACTTCTTTTTCAAGTTTCTAACCTATTGTATGTCATTTTCAATTGGTGATGTGCACTGATTGCTTAAAAATACCTGGTTCTTCAGTAGTTTCACTAGTGTACAGTGCTTCTGTCAATTCAGAAGTTCAAAGTAGCTAGGAATCTTGTCCACTCTAGTAACCCTGAAGGGACATGTTGATTGAATTTGAGAACTGTGGCCAAAGACGAAAAAGTATGCAAATTCAAGTTGAAACACAAACAATTAATGTCAGATAAACAACTCTTGAAAAAAAATATATACCACAATGCAATAAGAAAGAACAAGCTCAGAAATCTTCAATTCATGCTTCTATTTGTTTCTTCTGAATAATAGAGATGGCACAAAGGAAACTAAGGAGATGCTAACACAAGCAGATTACAAATGCAACAGAGAAATCTGGTCTACCTCTCTAATTGAATTGTATACAACAATTTCTGTTTATGTATTCATTCATTCATTATCACAGATTAAGAGATTATAGAAGCTATTTAAATAATTGTTAACTCCGTTGAACCAACTGCAGTAAAGAGCTACCAAAAGAATTTACTTGCATGAAATATTAATTGGAATACATTTTCTTGATTTTATAGGTTCTGTTTGCAGAAAGTAGTAGAGAGCTGTAGGGACATAAAGAGACATAGCTTTTTAATAGAGTACATGCTGATTGACAGCATAAAAGCAGTAAAAGCAGACACTTTTTTCAAGGGTATAACTCACATTTGCAAAAGTTCTGCATTATACGTGACTGACTGAAAAAATACAAGGTCAGAATTATGTGATAGATAAATGGAAGAGGAAGAAATAAAGATGGTCTCTACTATGAAAGGAACAAAAACAGTTCAGTTCTACATTCATGTGTAAAGCTAAATTTTTATTCATGTCCACTTTTGAATATCTACAAATGTCATTGCAGATACATGACCTTAATTTGTCACCCTGTAGTAATCTATCTACTGAAAATCTAAGAAATAAAACCAGAAGAATCCAATACTTCAGACACATTTGTCTGCCCTCCAGTAACTCCCTTCAACGTTCCAATACATTAGATATTAATTAAACTAATTTCTTCATTCATTAACAATCATTTTTATCCTACTAAAATAACATTTCTACAGCAAATGTGGTTGCACTGCTTTACTAGAGGGCAGAAATTAGCCCAATAATATTTTAAAAATATTTCTCTAAAATATGCTTTGAAATTACCACTTTTCTTATTTAGGAAATGACCTACTGAGACTTCTGCTTTGTGAAGACACTTTGATCCTTGATTTTCAGGAAAGCCTATTATGCTCAGGTCTGGAACTGAAGTTCTTTCATTGTCTCTTGTCCCTGTTATTGCTATCAACCTTGAAGATTTTTTTAAGAACCTCTATTATCTTGTACAGCTTGAACATTGCTAGATACTTACTGATTTTGAATTGTAAGCACAATATCCAGGTTCATACATGTATTCTATAATAAGTATAGATAATATATACATCAGTATTTCAATCTATTTCAGAAAAACAAATCTGGAAATAATCAAAGATGGTCATTGTACTATGAATAGATTATCCTACCAAGACAACCACAAAAATGAGATTTAACATAGAAAATGGATTGGAGTAGGATCTAAATCTGGATCATTAATCTCTACTGCTTTGGATGAGATCAGCAAGAAAGACTCAAATGTTGCACATAAGATGCTGATACTGACTTAAGTGTGCAAAGAGTTATTTGCAGGTCCATGTCTGATGGCATATGTCAATGCTAAAGGTGAAGAAAAAAAAGAAAAATAAAAAGATGAAAAAAAAAAAAGAAGAAGGAAGTGGAAAACTCTCTCCAGCAGCCAGCTGGGAAGAGAAGGGATTGGGGTATTTCCACAGTGTGCACTTCTGAACATCCTCTCCAGTGTAGCAGGTGGTTCCCTGAATAGCAATAACTACAATGTTTCATCAGGACCTGCTCAGTTATGCTATGGGTTACTCAAGCTCATTACATGAGTATTGCTGGCTGGAACACACTTGGATCAGGTGCAGATGATGCACATGATAATTGGCTATTAAGCTTTGCAAATGTATATTATTAGGTAATGCTTATTGGTTATTTAAATTACTATTGTCAATAAACATTGTCTACTAAATTCTGGTTTTCCCTAGCATAATGTTATAAACTATGATCTACAGAGCAAAGGATGAAAAGTAGGGAGGAGTTGGGGAAGAAAGGGCAAATCGCACATCAGTGACAGCTACTTCCCACCAGACATTCCATGTAATAAGAACAACAGTGATTCACGCAGCCTTGGAGTTTGCCTGTGAGAGGCCACAAAGGTGTGGAGTACAAATCTGAGATAACCTGTGGAGAGAAAACAAACAGGAAAAGCATGTACATACTATTCTAATGTTAACAAACCAGTATCTGAGACAAATTGGGAATAAATGGGAAGCAAAATCCAGGTATGCTATAGAAGCAGTCTGTGTATGTATAACAAACCTGGTTTCAGAATAAAGTATAAAGCTTTTACTTTCTGCCTCATGGCTCTTCTGTCTAGAAAAGTCTCATTTAAGAGGACATTCCTGCCCATTTTGTCTTTGCCTCTACTTGTTCATTCTTCCTCTCTCTTTATTATGTTACAGTATGTGTCATTTCAAACTGTTTCTTCAACCTCCTTTCCCCTGCTTTAACTACTTCAGTGTTCCAGCTATTTCCCCTTTTCTCCCTTCTCATTTCCTTTGAATTATTCCCTTTTCCTCATGCTTGATATGTCTCCACATTTTGATCCTCACATCTTCATCCTGTGCTTTGAGTTTTTCCTCTGAAATGCCAAAGATTCATTTTCTCTTTGCTGTTACAAAATCCTGCCGCCTTCTGTTCCCGCCTCCCTGTATGCTCTTTGGCCTCTCAACCATTTTTATCTTCATTCCTCTGGAGCAACCCTGCCCTCATCTGTCCCAGCCTTCTTTCCTTCTAGCCATTCCCTTCTCAAACATAGCCCAGTATCTAGGGATGGGGTGACTCAGTTTTTGAAGTGAACTGTAGATATTCATCTTAGAGAAGTAAAAGTCAAGTAAGTTTAGACTTCGAAGAGGAGAAATAGCAGGTACCATAGAAAGGTTGTGAATGTTTCTAGAAGGATAAAATTATACTTTAACTTTTTCAGTCTCCTTCATAGACAGTATAAGAATACAGTAAGAATCTTCAGTGAAATTTTATTTTAAAGAGGGAGGGTTAATATAGACAATAGATATGTTTCTTATTTAATAATCAGATTTTGAAATTTGAATGTTTTTAACATGTAGAGTGTCCCAATGGCCAATTCCCTGAGCCTTTGATTACGTTATTAGGTGAAGATGGAGGAAATAAAGCTGGAGGAACATATGAAAAAGTACTAAGGGTGATCTCTCAGGGAGTTGGCTTAGCTGTCCTAGAGGTATCAATTTGCAGTAAGGGTTACGGAAAAAGCAGTTACTAGGACAAAAGCTGAAAATGGAGTTACAAAGGGACACCTCACTCTACTTAAAGTGATTCATCAGTGCCCCTGGTATTCAGGCAAGTGCTAGGAAATGGCTGTATAATCCACACAGACCTTCATGCTCTTCTCTTCTTCACTTAGAGCCACAAAACTAGAAGTAGCATATGGGAGATGTGCTACTGCACAGTATTGTAGATTTTCTCTAACACTGTACCTCTCAGAAATAGACAGATATAGGACAGCTGGTTTGGTTTTTTTATTTCCCTTTCAACTTCCCTAGTAACCTGCTGTCCCACTGCAATTTCACTGGGTGTAGAATCCATCTCTATGTAGTATTATGTGTGCAGCCTCGTTCAAGTTCACTCAGCATTATGCACCTAACACAGAAGGCACTTTTTTTTCCTGTAGGTTTGTGAAAACAAGTATCAGGCTGATTCTCATTCAGATGCAAATATGAAACCAATCAAAATGTACTGAAAAGCCTGTAGGCTGCCATTGGTGAACTGAGAAGGAGGTGAAAAGCAGCTCTTTGTTGCCAGCTGTACAGCAAGGGAAACGGTTAAAATATGGTGAGGCAGAGAACATTGTGGTATTTCTCATTACAAAAGGTCACTGCTCTGCTAGTACATCACCATTTTTTGGGGAGAATGCATAAGGTTGTGTCAGGGAAAGAAAAATGTTATACAGGAAACAAGAAATACTGCAAAACATTAGGGAGACAAAGAAAGCACTTAGTGACTTCAGAGAAGTAGCATGGATATAACCTGGGGCAGAGTTTGGCTCTGACTGCTTCTATCTGCATACCACTTCACAGTATCCACTGCTAAGTGGTGGTCTTACCTACACGGTTGTAAATCCAGAATATCGCTACTGAAGACAACTGTCCTGAAGCCAGTGGAGGTAATCCAGATTGATGCTGGTATAAATGAAATCACACTCTGACCTTAAGCACTTGCTCTGTCTTGGGTAATATTTTTTTAAAGTCTTCTTGATAGCTAATCCTTCTTCACAAAATCCAGGTTCACTGATTTGGTGGACTCACAGTGGTATACTCTGACATTAATTTGTTTCTTTTGGACTCTCTCCATTTTAAAAGAAAAAGACAGTCAATTCAGCCATTTGTGTAGAACCAAGGTGTCACATCAAAAAGAAGGCAAATTTATCTTCTCTTCTTTCTGTGCATTTTATCGGGTAATTGTACAGTTTTGCTGATACTGTTCACATATTTAAAATATTTTTGACATGCAGCTGTTTTTAAAAGGTTGACCCATTTCTCACATTTCTCTCAAAATTACCTCCCAAATAACCTTCCTGGAATCTATCTCATTCCAAGGGATACTGTCTTTGACCATCACAGTTACATTTCTTGATGGTCAAGCAGGATAATGAAGGCAGCAGGTGCAGCACTGCAAGAATGTACTGCTGTTGTCAATAGCACTCAGAGAGCTGAGCAGATAAAAAGCAAAACAAAATGTAACCTTTTACTTCTTAAATATAACTTTTGAAACTAAGTCTCAGATCACTTAAATTCTGTCACTCTAAACAGAAATTATTGACCTATTTGCCAAAGATGGTGGCAATTCAGATAGAGGAACAGCATCTCTTGTTTTGCAGGAGTAGTAACAGGTAGATCGATCATGTCACTCTAGAAAACAAGTCAGTGGCAGAGATATCTCCACACCTGCTACTTCTATCACTAATGCTCTCAAAATGGTTTCACCAGCTTTGAGTGCTGCCACAGCTGCTGCTTCATGTGCTGAATGTTTTACATCTTTGGCAGCAAGAAGCCAGTTTATGCTACTTATGCAATTTATGTTGCTTGTGACATATACAATAAATGACAGGCCTTCTTTCCTCCCCATTACTTTCATTGCTCTGAAGGACTACTCCAAATCTGAAGGACCTGTTTCATGTTTATTGTTATTAATCTGAATTGCAATTGCTTACAGACAGGTCAGTCAGAATCCCGTTGTATTAAGTGTCCCACATAAAGAATTTGACCTCTTTCAGAGATGAAACATGATCCTTGGATTTTGAGTCTTTTTTAGTATAACTCTTATTCTTACATACACATTCTTTCAGCTTTGTCTAGATGCCACTCATATTCACCACTTCTTACCTGCATTCACTGTACTGCCTTCACTGAAAAAGCTGCTAGATTATATGTCCTTTAGAAGAGCAGACTTGCTTTTCGTCACTGTTTATAAAGCACGATGTGTATGTGGTGTTTGAGGCTCTATCACTTACTGTTGCAAAACGCAATTATATGTTGCCATGTAACTAGTTGATGGATACAGGTCATTACTCTACCATTGACAGCATAGCTCCTCTCCACTTCTCTGCTTTACAGACATGCAGGTGGAAAATGAGAAAGCTTTTTTGGTGTGGTCCCTATCCTACAAGTACAAATATTTTTTTATTTGTTATGTTTATATGTTTTTATGCAGTATATAAATATTCATTTTTCTACACAAACATGATGTTTCTAATTCCATTTTGCTACATTCCAGTAAATTCAGAGTCCAGTCCATTAAATCCAGTGAAGTTAATCCTGAATCAGCAGGAGAGCACACTGAGTAGCCCATCCTAAGTCTCCTTTTACCAGTACCCTTAATTACTTTACATTTAAGAACAATATCATTCTTCTCTCTGGATACAAAATTAATTTACTGAGAAGTAGAATCACTTTATGACCATAGGGAAGGCAGTTTCAAGCTGAGACACTGTCCTTCCCAAAGACTAGCTAGGATCCTTAAATATCTGGGAAATATTTTAATTTCTGAATTAACAAACCTGCAGCAGACCATTTCAGTGGCTGATGCACAGACAGTATATGTATATACTGGAGAGTTTTGAAGAAAGAGACAATTTCAAAGAACTATCTCCCCATTTTCTAAGTGGGTAAAGAATACACACTGGGTATTATCTGTCTGAAACGTAAAAAAATAAGCTAACATTCAAAGGTTATTTACATTAAAAGTTTAAAACCCAAAATCATAGCATATTTGTCAACTATTGCCTAGATACTCTGTATTGACAAAAGTTGGATGATAGGACTGATAACAAGAGATATTCGTGAAGCCGAATTCTTGTTTATGATATAATTTGACTAAAAGAGTTGGCCTATAAATGCAGACTCTGCCTCAGAAGATACAAAAACTGAAGTACTGAGGTACACAGCACCACTGGGAATCTCACTAATCTTAGAACAAACAAGACTGTAAAATGCTATGCCATGTATTTTGTTAAAAATCACATTTGTAGTACATCTGCTTGACCCTTTCAATATAAATCTTATCTATGTAAATGAAAATGGTTTCCCTTGTGTTCATTATATCAATGTGCAGTATTCTTGCTTAGTACCTTTTATGTGTTAAATACTAAAACTCACACACTGAGGGCCTGAAAATTAAATCAGATAAGGTTTTTAATGTTTTTATGCATCTCCCATCCACTTCATTACAGCAATGTATTAAATGTCCTTGAGTTAACTTACATTTTTATACAGTTAAGCTGTATTTTGTATAGCCTTAGCAAACTTCTGATTAGTACAGTCACTGTCAACAAGACAGATCCATTCTTATTATCTTTTTCAACAAAATACACATCAAGACTACTTCTATGTAATACTTCATATGTACTTCTGTGTACTTCACTATATAGCAGCAGACATAAACTGCAAAGAGGCTTCCTACTTTTTATTGTATAGTCTCACAAAAACAAATGTATTGAAAAATATATTCATTTTTAATTTCTTTTCTCTGTGATGTATGAAGCCTATTTCCTTACTATTCAGATTGCCTCACACACTACCTGAATATCTGATCCAAATCTGTGCACACCTTCAGAGCAGAATATAATCTTGCTGTAATTTGAACCTGATAAACAGGGAATATAAATAATTTTGATCAATCAGATTACTTAATACAGCTTCAGAAGTTCAGTTCAACTAAAAAGTATAATTTTACTTTTCCATATATAATATTTCAAGTTTTCCACTATTTTATTTATTCCTGAGTCCAGGTTTAAAATGGTAAAAGTAGGACTGACTTTTTCCCATATTTCCATTAATCTATCCTTTGAAAATAATTTCACCAGTCAGTTCCTCATATTACAGGTTTTATACCCTGTATATACAGCGTATATTTAAAAGCCTTAAAAAGAGAAGGCTAAAGGAAGATCTTGTTGCAGTGTTTAGTTACATATGGGAGAGTACAGAGAAGACAGAGCCAGACTTTCCTAGAGGTGCACAGTGACAGGAAAAGAGGTAATGGATTCAAGATGCAACAAGGAAAATTACAGTTAGGTATAAGGACAAATTTTTAATGATAAATGCTCTTAAATATTAGAACAGGTCCCCAGAAGGTGGTGAATCTCTACTTTTGGAGATCCTTGGACCTGGTTCAAGTGAATGAGTTGGACTGGATGACCTGCAGGGCTCCTTCCAACATACTCGATTCTCTGATTCAACTTATACTCTTAACAAGGAGAATATCTTTCAATCATTAATCTTAGTATTTGTATGTATGAATATGGCTTTTTAATTTGACCTGAGTCAATGCAGTCAATACTGAATCTGTCTTCCTACCTGATGTTAGACATTGTTTTGTCAAAATCTCCATAACCTCACATCCCTCACAAAGCATTTTCACATGAGTTTAACAAGGTATTTTCCCTCTGTCTTGAATCTTAGCTCTGGGTCCAAACTTAATAATATTTTTTAAATGGGCTGGTTCGCTGCACTCTTTGTGATACACATTAGGAATCTAGAAGGGCAAATCAGTCAGCTCAATCTTATGTAAAAAAAAATAAGAAAACACCCTTTTCCTTGACTTAAAATTAGTAGGTAAAATTAATGAATTAGTGGGTAAAATAGATGTTTCAGTTCTACAATTCTTCATTATCACAGAACCTTCACCTTATCACCAATCTTAATATGTGCCAAAAGACACAGACACAAATGAAACTTCTCAGCTAAGATAACCTGACAGCTCAGAGTTTGAGATTCACTATGCAATGGAGACATACTCTACATTTGAAATGATTATCCAAGGAACTGCACAGAATCCCTAGAGTGATAGGCATTTCTCCTTTTCTTTGCATGTCTCTTGTGTTATATATGGGCTGGGTTCCAAGTGCTCCTATTATTGGAAGTAATGAAGATTGCCTTTATATAGACTCAAATAGAAATGAAGTTTGTAATTATCTTTGCCTTAAAGATGTTCAGGCATTTCTGGCCACAGAAAGACTGCTGAAGTATAACCAAGTATTTTCTGAAAAGACCAAATAGAGACATGAGGTAGCAGCACAAGTTCCACACTAGCTTCTTAGTTCAGGATTTATAAAATAAATCACTTAATTTAAAGAAATATCATATTGACCAAAGTCAGATTTGCTTATTAGTAGAAAGCTCAGATATAACTTGACCAATAGCTTGAAAGAGACCTTGCAGGCCAACCCCCCTTCCTTGAAGCCAAATTAACAATACACAAACAATTCCAGACACGTCTAAGTTGACCCAATTTCTGAAAATGCCAATGGACTTCCTACCTATTCTAGTCTAGTCTTAAACTCAACTAACCTTATACTCAGTTTTTCAAATCTCTTATGTGATTATTTATCATCCTACACACAAAAAACTTGGAGAGGAATGTATTTTCTTCTGTTTGCCCAGTTCATATTTAAGGGCTTACTGGGAAAAAATCTTGGAAACAACAAATGTCACCTCTTGCCTTTCTACAATGGCTAAACTAGCATTTCATGGCTGAATGATACAGTTCAAAATGCTTTGGTGACCAGCTTTGAAGACAATATGGATTACATTAGGCATGCATCTGATCACATCGGTGCCAGAATAAGCACAGAATGACTTTCTACTGATAAAAGTTAAAGACTTTCTGTTGCATCACATGCTTCCCTATGGCATATCAAATAGCCAAGAATGCCAGGCATTCCCTGAAACTCCCAGAGATTCTTCTGATTTTCTATTTTAGCCATTCCAATTGGAGTGGTAAGGCAAGAAAAAGCAAAACCACAACTTTTCTTTCAACTTTGGAAGTTTATACTGTGATTTCCCTAAAAGACATCATAGGTTTTTCAGTTTGGTGGTTGTTGTTGTTCTGTTCTTGTGGTTTGTTTGTTTGTTTGGTGGTTGTTGTTGGTTGGTTGGTTTTTTGTTTCTTGGGTGTTTTTTGGGATTTTTGTTTTGGTTTGGTGGTTTTTTGGTTTTTTATTCTTTTTTGTTTGTTTGTTGTCATTTTTGTTTGTTTTTAAAATTCTGATCTTTCCAGTTCTTTATGTTCTGGAAATGTAATATAGCACCTAAAAATCTGAACAGTTACATTTGATCACAGTACCAACATTGCCCCTTGAAATCTCATGGAAGTGTATGTATATAGGTAAGATTTTTAGCCATTTAACTGTATGTATCACACTATAACTTGTGCTCTGATAGCTACAATGCTAGCTCAATAGCTGTAATTTTTGTCTCTGTTCAGCAGTTTATTTTAAATCTGACTTTCCATTACTGTATTCAGACTTTATGTGCTTAGGAATGTCTTTTTTAATTATAGTTCTTCATAATTGAATCTTGAGGACTAAAAATATATTTTTCTTTATAATGGAGTATTTTTCCCATCCACAACTTCCCTGTCAAAGTCTGTTAATGACATATAAACTCAACTGTCCCTTGCTGTACAAACAAGCAGACCCCTGTAGCCACTGCAAACGTGCAGAGGCCCTACATTTTGGGGCAGGGTTTCCAGATCCTAGTCTAGGAACCATCTGCTTATTTAAGATTTAATATGTTCTGCATTAGGTGCTGGACTTCGATCAGTGCAGCCAGTTTGCATGTTATCAAAGCCCATTTATTTGTTTATTAGCATCTTCCTGATGCTGACTTCCTGACCTCCTCTCCTCCTGTCCCCAAATAGCAACAGTATCAGCACCTGCTTTCTTACAGCTAGATCGTCTGTAGCCTAGATTGCGTTTATTATACATGTTACATACCTTGCTTGCTCTCAAATGAGAATCCTAATTTCAATTTGAGTGTTCAGAGACTTGAAATATAACATGAAAACTGAACCCTGGTAAGGGAGTTTTTTATGATAAAAATATCCATTTACCCCTTAAGTAAATCTGATAATTTTTACTCTATTGGAATCCCACTTTCATATTTGCCTATATATATTTGAGATTTTTAATAATTGCTAAAATTTGCCAAGGATATAAACCTTAAATGTGGAAAGAAAAGGGATTTTTTAAAATTGGTAAAAGTTAGATAATTCAAATGCTGATTTGGGAATCATACAAATGCATAATCTTGGTTCAGAGGAGGGCATATGGGACCATGTGAGGTTATGTCCTTAACTTTTAAGCCAGAAACTTGCAGTGATCCTAAAGCATTTAAAACTTCATTTTCATTTGCCGGTAGTGGTGCATTTAAAAAAGTACTTCTGGATTTTACTCTGTTCCATCTTCAGGCATATGAACCAAGTACACACCAAAATAATTAACATGACCTGACCTGTGTTTCTTTTTGCCATCTCAGCATAGACTTGAGTCCTTGCCTAGATCATTTAATAAAAGATAATAAACATCTATTCAGTGTTACTGGACCAAAGGACTGCATCCTAAGGCTCACTGTAATGAAAGATCTATCAAAGAAAAGCAAAAAAAAGATACGGCTCTAGAGGATAGAAAAAGGAAAATAAATAATCCAACTAAGCTAAGAACAAGTTTGAAAGATATTAAATTATGTAAAGTACCTGCTTGATCCCGACTTTTGATTCTCTCCACAAAAAAGAAGACTACAATAAGGCATGAGTATCATGCTCAATATTAGACTGCTAAAAGCACAAAGTCATTGAGCTTTAAAAGGCACTGCAATTATTTGAGTTTCTAAAGAAGCCAAGACATTTCCCCTTCCAGAGAGATTATTGGCACGAATAGATCAAAAGAATGAAGGAGACTTGAGAGGAGAAGTAGTGAAGGAGTGAGAAGGGAAGGAAAACATCTGTGGGAAAAACATCTGTGGAAAAATATTTCATATCTATTGGGATATTGTTTGAATTAGAGTTCAAGGGACTTTCTTCAGATAAGAAGGGGCAGATGACAGCAAGGGAGAGATTTGTATATAAAAACCTGTAACAGATACTACAGTGGCAAAATCAAACACAAGTGCAAAATGAGAGAACAATCTTTGCAGCCCTAGCTCCTTTCCCTTGAGGATATGCATTATGACACAGGCTTTTAAGACATAATCACACACCGTATTTTTTCTGCACAGGACCCCTACTCCATTCAGTGAACAGAATGGATGGTGATCAATTGAAAGAGAACAGCTATTCAATGTTTTGCTTTACTCTCATTGTTCATTTTGTGGACTTAAGCCTTATCTACTGCACACTATTCAGAGTCTGCAATGAAGACAGAATTATTAATTTCCTCATGGGCTTTTCTCTGGCACTCAGCACTGGGATGTTCCACAAGCATTAATTTATCTTCACAAAGTGCAATGTGATGTGAGAGGTTACTGTTATCCCCATGCTATAGATACCAAGCTGAACCAGCTAGACAGTGAAAGTACCTGCTTGTTTACAGTATGCAATTTAGGACAACTGATTTCTCAAATTACATAAAATAACACTTAACATGTTCAAGACAATATTCCCATAGACCTCAGTTGTATCTGAAAATGATCAGAACAATTCAGACCAACAGAAATGAGAAAAAGGAGAGCAGTGATTAGCTACTTCTATTATAACACCAAACTGGACCTCTGCAGCAGAGACAAAATCCAAATTTCTGCTTCATTCACATTCCAACTTCAGCAGTAAAAATACAGGTAATATGAAAAGCACTCCAAGTTTATATCCCTGGTAGGTCCAGAAAATTCTCTGAATAAAGCACAGGCTCCCATGGAAGATGGACTATGCAGCCATTGAATCAGATTAGCTCTGCATATGCAAGAAAGTTTGAAACTGAAGTTACAAGGTAATATGTCATTCTGTGACTTTATAATGCTTGATTTCACAACTACAGCAATGCTTTGTAAAGTAGGGCACGTGGCTGTTTCAGTGTTGTTTCCTGAACTTTTAAGTTTAAAAAGGAGATGAGCAGAATTTCTTCTATGTGATGCTATTGCATTGCCCTTTGGCAGGTCTAGGTGGTTTGCATGGTCTTTGACCACTTCCGCTCATGGTATATGTGCCAGCATCAGGAGAATGAATCAGTCTTTCTCTGCTTGTCTCAGAACTGATGCCTGCCCATCTTACTGCCTTGACCATCCCAATAACTATGAAGTGACCGCATACCATTTATCAAATTGCCTTTGCATTGAATCAATGACTTCTTTCTTTGTGTTGGACCTAAGAGTCCTGAAGACCACACAAGAGGCAGACATCAGCTCTGTGGTCAACCTTAGCTCAAGCTTCCTAGTGAAGGTGAGCCTACACTACAAATTCCTGCTTCATACTTTCAGCCTTAATCGTTCTGAGCAGCTGGACAAAACTCATTAAGAACAGAATCTTCTTAGACATAGCAGCTTAAATTTTCATATTTATTTGTGGTCTGTTTGCTAGTTTGTCAGCCAGAGTCCTGGCTTATAAAAATTAATGGTCTTATCGAATTTCATGTAAATTGGGAGCAATCAACAGGGAAAATTTAATTTAAATTATTAAAATCTGATTAAAAATTGCAGCTGAAAAGATCTTTTTATGAGAAAATTATACAACTTGAACATTAGATAGTGCTTTTCATTCTGATACACTTTCAAGAGTAAAAAGAGAAGAGATAGAAACATTATAGGGATTAATAAAATCTAAGGTACAATAAGCAAAAGTGAGGTAATAGTTATGGACAGTTTCCAAAAGATATTGTCCAAATGTTGTCTGTCCCTTAAAGACATGTTATTCTCAATCAAGAAGGTATTTTAGTATAAGCTGGATGCTCACGTATTTTCTGTAGTCAAATAGAAATCAATAATGTAGTGGCAAATTGGAGTCCTCTTTGTCCTAATACCATGTTTAAAAGAAAGGTCTCTCTACTCTCTCTGTGAACTAAGGAATATTAGCCAGAGGTGTACAAACACAATTTTAGAAGGAGTCTCTAATGACTAGGGTATATGAGTACTACATTACTTCATCTTTGTCTCTCCCCTTCCACCTTTGCAGAACACACAGAAAAAAAGAAAGCACCGAAATGCTTTTTCAGAAGTGGAGTTCTTTAATCAAGATCACAAAAAATACAGTAAACACCACAGACATGGCAAACTGAACTAACTACAAAACTACTATTAATAAGCTACAGAACACTTCTAGTCTTAGACATTGGGAATACTCAGGCATATAGAACAATCTTAAGTAGTCCATTTTTCCTTCTCATTATCTGAGGATGCAGATTATCCAAAACCTAAATTTTTAAGAAGCAGTACTTCTAAGAGTATGATTGTTGCGCTGATGATTATATATGTGAAGATTTGAAAAGATAAATTCTTGCATTTATTGCACTTGTGAAACATATTAATCCTTAGCTACATCTAACCTTAGCTAGTGTGCAGATGTGTAATGTGGACATACTTTTTTTTCATTCTGTGTTCTCCTCTCCATAATTGTTTTGAGTGTGAATATTGCAAAACTGCAATTATGCATAGGCGCAAAATATGGAATTTTTTTTAAATAAATATGAAACTACATGTTGTTGTCCAGATGCAAAAGATAATAATAATAATAATTATAAAAACACAAAACAAACAAACAGAAAAAGGACAACAAAACCAAAAACAAACAAAACAAACAAAAACCAAACAAACACAAACAAACAAAACCGCAAATCACCAAAAAAAAAACCAACAAAAAAACAACCTAGCAATATCTTTGCGATTATTTGAAGGCAGGGAACGATTAGAGTACATTCACTAAGTGTTTTGAAAGTAAACCAGCAATAGTCAGACTGATAATATTATACTGTTTCCCCAATAATCGTTAGTACTTGAATTCCACTGCACAATATCATGCATCCATCTGCCTCTCATACTGCCTACTTTCTACTCTAAATAGCAACGAAGCTGAGTATCAGTATATTTCTAATCACATCACATAACTGTGTAACAGAGGAATGGCCAAAGTGTATCCCATTTCGAGAAACGATGGGTGCATTTTAGTATAAAAGGCAGAATATGACAGCCAGGTGTATTTATAACAGCTTTTCTTTGGAATGAATGCAATTCTTCAAGTGAATGCATCCTGTACTTGTGGCTTTCACTGACTACCTTGTATATATGAGTGAGATAAGAAGAGTTTAAAAACTTCTTTTTAATCTCGCAAGTACATTGCAATGATGAGAAAGCAGTGCAATAGTCAGCTCAGATGTAATCCGAAGAGATTTTTGAAGGTGAAACTGGTAGTGAGAAAGTAGAGGTTAAGTGCAGGACTCAGCTCTGCTGGCACTGGTGAACACCTGAGAACAGGAGTGTGGAAACTTCAGTGTGGGATCAAAACTATCAGAGTAACTAATTCATTTAAAACTCTCTTCATGCTAAATGTAAAGACCATTGATCTTCAAACCTTTCAGGGACAAGTCCTCACTCAAAATCCAGTCCCTACAATAACTCCTTCCTATAGAAAGAAGCTGAGCACCTAAAAACACTCTGTAAGTTATTCACTTCATTAGAAAAAAATGCCTAATAGAATCCTCAGGACCTCTGGCCCCTTGCATAGCAGCTGAAAGTTGAAGGTCACACTTTCAGTAGTTGCTCCAGAAGTGCCCTGATGACAACTTAAACTCTACTTGAAATCCTGACACCTTCACAGCTGTCCTGCTCTTCCAGCTCTCTGCTGAACTCTCCGTACTCTGTGCTACTTGAAGAGACAAAGAGCAGCTTAGACTAACTAAGAAGATAAATGAATATGCACTCCTCCTATGAGTTTGGACTCCACTTTGTACACAGGAGATCACTTCAAGTGCATTACACCATTCTGTCAGTTTTTATAGAGATAATCTCCTGGTGAAGTCAAAGTTAAGAATGATTTAGAATGTCAAGATCTATATTTCCTCACCAAACAAGAAAGAGCCTCAGACTTCCTTCTTGCTCCTTTCTAGCTCCATCTATTTATGTTTGTTTATCTCCTTTTATATTAGTGCCTATAGATATCCATTAATTACTGTAAATTTATATTATGGACTTTTCCCCCCCATGTCATAGGAAAGGCCAACACACGTTCATGGTTATATCTGCATATTTTTCATTATACTGACCATACTCTGATCCCTCACAACAACCTATTGAAGAATGAGAGAAAATACCAAGTCTACTGGCAAAGTCAAGCTTTATGTTCTTTCACTGCAAGTGATATAAGTCTCTGGGCAAATACTTTTGTGAAGTACTGAGGTTATTTTAGATGCACAAACTTAATGACTGATGGCATATCTTGACTTGCTTTCTCTGCATTTATGTCAGAGAAAGTAGTGAATTGTTTATGTGAATCAACATTCATACTGCAAATTCTTAAAGCTTTATTTTTTGCCTGCAGGCATTGATTTTCTTACCAGAAAACTGTTCCAGTCAATATTTCAGTTTTCAGTAATTACTAAAGAAACGTATTAAGAAACATATATAACCTAATCACTAGGCTATAGAAATATGCATGCTTTTTTTTCCCCTTGTGTACAAGTCCTCTTCCACACACATACAAATATTTGATCTAACCATTCAGAATGGAACTTTTCCAATAGAAATATCAACTGTGTGGAATTGTGTGGTACAATTTGTATTGTATTCAAATATCTCAGGATAAGGAAGAAAATTAAATAAAATATCCCTGATAGAAACCACTGAACTGTGGGTCAGAAGTGGGTACCCTCATTATCACTACTAGTCCAAGGTTGTTTTGAAGCCTGGAACTGGTGCTTATCTCCAGAAGATAATAAACCACTGTGAATTAACAATGGAGAACAGCCCTTCACTTCAGACCAGAAGTAGTTTCCCACATTTGTTTGAGTTAAAGACATGTCCTTAGAACTTCCTGCTGGAAAGCATAGGTAGCTGCCTATTCAGTATGCTATATTTTTGTGCTTTTCTTATAAATTGGATTGTTACCCTGGGCACTTTGTAGCATTGCTTAAAAAGTGCTACAATACAGTGTGACACCTGAGTCCCTTTGTGCATTCACTTCTTATCCATTACAATCACATACTGCTTAAATGTATGAAGTGTGCCTACTAAAATCAATTAAGCTGATCTTCTGATCATTTTCCTATCACTACAGAACTACTATAGACTTACAGAGTAAAATAATCAACTGATTTCAGTAGAGGTATGCCTGTCTGTAGTAGCTGAAAATCAGCCTATAACTCCCAAGTAAAATGATGAACAGACTTCCAATGAAGAATTTCTTCTGAAAGAAGCTTTATAGGAAGTTTCTGTCTTAGAAATATACAAAAATAAAATGATACAATATGAACAGAATAGGTTAGTCAAAACCCTATGGCAGCTTTGCAGGGTACCTGTCACTCAGAACTCTACTCCACAAAGGTTCTTTTCGTGGCATACATTATCTTTAGGCTGTAGCAGCATCTAGCACAAATTCAGTGTAACTTCACAGCTCTGTCATAATACAGATAATAAGATTAAAATACACACCGAACCAGTAAAGGGTATACTTCAAACAAGCTGCTTTTTTTCTTAAGTAGCCACTTTAAAATATTCCCAGGGATTGCCATATAATTTTATTTGATATTTAGTTAAAGACCAGATCTACTAAATAACCAATTTTTCCTCCTCCCTGGAGTTGTTACTAAAGACAGGTTTTCCTATGTAATTTCCTGAGTAATAAACAACCTTAAAGACTTAAAATAAATGGTTTTATTGTGGCTATTTGGCTATATAATCATATGCTAGAGAGAGGCAAGCCAAGAACATTCCCTAATTCTATGGGATCATTTTGGAAATGTCTGCATTATATTCTTTAATAAGATGCACTAAGTTCAGCTTTTGCTGTTGACTCAGGTCTGCTAACCAAGGTGAGCAGGACTAACGATACCTTAGTCCAGTTGTTCATTTAACCACATTCACATCCTAGAGGGATGCAGTAGTGCTGCTACCAGTAAGTACTCTGAATCCTCATGACCCAAGAAATTCTGTATTGTCTTTCCCTCTCCAAATTTCCTGTGCATTAATCCATGTTCATATAAAGTCTGGGCAAGTTATGATTAATATTTTTAGGTGCCCTATAATGTTTTATGAAGCTTTGTCACATTTTTGAACTGAAAAGCTTGTATTTTTTTAATTTTTAAGATAAAATTCATCACAGTTTTTCACAACTCCTCTTCTTTACTAACCTTTGCATACCAATTTTTTTTCCTTTTTTATGGGACTTGAAGTTGCAAGTGCCTTACTAATATGTACTGTTCACTGCACTATAGCAACATGCCATTTCTAATAGAAAATGCTGACAATCTTGTGAATCTTAAATAGTCTACCTCTCTGCAGTACAACATAACCTCTCAGCAGTAGTTGATGTAATACACCAAATCACTCCAAATTAACCTGGGCTGCAACAGTACATTATCATTCAATTGATGTGACACAAGTGGCAATAGACATAGACCGATATACAACTAGAACAAAATATTGGGGGATCATATAAATGATTAAAGCAGTAATGCAATTGTAGTTTAGTTTTGGGGGATTTGTTTCGCCTTTTTTTTTGTGAGATTAATAGACCACTAACTTTTGTAAAGAATTGTCTCAGTTCTCTGAAACTTGTTCTGGATTTTATTTTATTTCATTTCATAATCATAAATTAGTCTTGCCTGTTGGGTTTTTTTATTTCCCTAGCTTCAAAAGTCTAATTTTTCTTTTTACTAATAAAAATAAGAAAGTTAACAGCAAGCAAGACTAAACCTTGGTATTATACCTAACAAAAGATGTTGTGGAGAAAGGTTGAAGTTGTCAAACTAAAGCAGACAGAGCAAGGATTTAGCTTAGATGCCTTCCCACTATTTAATGCAGTGACTTACATCAACATAGCAGAAGTTCAGTTCTATATCTTACACATACAGCATCTTACTGGCTGCTTTCATCAAGATCTACATGGCTTTTGATTTTGACCAGAAATTCCATCGTTAATGTAGAAAAACTTTTGCAATTAATATTTCATTAGAATCAATTTATCAAATCAAATACTCAAGCAAAAATTTAATATCAATAAATTAAACATTAGAATAAAACATGTCATTATAGATTTCTAAACCAGATATTCTTCTGAGAGCATCTTTAATGTACAGGAGGATCACATCAACTCATTCAGTCATTCAGGCTACAGCACAACTCTATTTCCTTCCAATAGGATTTATGGTTTGAAACCTTTTCCTTCACAGAATGAACAAGGGCACAAGAAGCCTAATACATCTCTCATTATAAAATAGCATTCCTACTGATGAGATAAGTGGTTTCATCTTTGAAACCTGATCCATATTTCTCTAGTGAAAAAATATTTAGTCCTTCAGAAGGAAGAAAGGGACAAGTTTGCTGACAGACTTTGTCCTTCCTGTCTTCAGTTTTTGCTACCCTTTTCTCTGCTAAGTTCCCAGCTGTTGTGAGTGTCTGTAGCTAATGCTGAGAGTATGGCATAAGCCATTCCAAAGTCAATGGGACATCTTAAAGCACCAGAAAAAGGGGAAAAGTACATGTAATAAGCATGTTGTTCTGTACTTTTTATGACAAACATGTGGTACTGCACAGATAAGCCAAGAGACTTGACAGGGCTAATAAACGGTTGTATTAGAGGAGCTTTCCAAAGACAATTTGGAAAGATTACAACTCAAAGTTAATTCATGCTTAACAAAATCACTGCCATACAGATGGATCTTTAAAAGTAAAGTAACTTCCCAAAATCTTAACTCAACTCTGATATTATTTAGTTTCCTATGTACTTATTTTGTTTAGTATTTATTTCCATGGTTCTAGTCTGTAAAAACTTTCATAGATACATTTTAGGAATAAGTATGTCCAGACAAAAACGGTACATGTATAATCAGCACAAAAATAATTAATAAAAAAATATAATTCACCTATTATGCATGACTGTTATGAGAGTGATATAACCGTGGCTCTTGATACAAAATATTGATACAAAACTTGATACAAAATATTGATAACTCTAACTGACAACAGATGAGGTCATGATCTGTGCAGTTGGTAAAATTTCCAGCAGGTTGCTTAAACTGTGCATTTATCATGAGATAGTCTTTTTTAGCACTTTTGTATTTCATCTGTCTTTCTAGCTCATATTATTTTATGGTGAATATATCTAATTATCATCTTATCTTGTTTACATTTATTCCTTTTCCTTGTTGCAAAACAAACCAATTGTGTAGAATCAAATAAAAACCATGGTCCTGAGAATACATCTGCTGTTACTCAGATAACATCTTGATAAGAATCCAAGGCTATTCCTATGTTCTTGTATAATAAATAAAGACCATGTATTTTATGATACTTCTCTTCATTTATTTCATGTGTCTTTGAGCTGCAGAGCATTATTCATGCCTGCTTTGGACTTAAAATATACATTTCCCTGCAAATGTAAAAGGAGCATCTCTTTTCATGTGTATGACATGCAGTCATCTTAAGTTATACGTATGTAGTCTTAAGGTCTAAGGTATAGGCAACTCCTCCATGTGTCTTGGAACATGCAAACAGCAGTGAACTAAACTCACACATTGTTGTGCATTCATTATTTACAAGTTTGTACATAAACGTTTGTCTGTGCCTAAGAACAGTTTGGAATTTATCTAAGCTGCTTCTACCATTAGTGAGCAAAGAAGAAAATCAAATGCTAGGAACTATTAGGAGAATTTAGAAAACATAACATAACTAATGTCTGCGTCACTGTGTAAATGTTGGCAGTGCAAATTGTGTCAATTTTCCATCCCCTCATTCCAGAGGAGATAAAGAAGAAAAACTTAAAAAATAAAAAAGTTAGAAGGAATCATGGAATGGAATGGAATGGAATGGAATGGAATGGTCCTTTAAACATCATCTAGTCCAACATCCCTTATTTAGTTCACCATGCATTTCAAAGCAGGGCCAGCTTCAATGTTAGATTAAGCTGTTCAAAGGTTCAGTCCATTCAAGTTTTACAAATCTCCAAGGATGGAGATAGACAAGTTCTCTCCAGTGCTTAACCACTCTCACAGTGACTTTTTTTTCCTTATATACAGATGGAATTTTTCTTATTGCAATGTGTAACTGTAGCTTCTGCCTTTTCACAGTGTACCTTGAAAATTAGTCTATGAATGGCCCTTAGATACTGAAGGACAGAAATTAGATCCTTCTTTGGCCTTCACTTCACTCCAGTTCACTCACCCTGTCCTCAGATGTCCTAGACATCTTAGTGCTTCTCCACTGGATTCATTCCAGTTTGCGTATTTCTCCTTTGCACTAGAGGCTCCAGCTAGACACAATATTCCAGATGAAGCCTTTAAGTGCTGAGTGGAAGAGAATAATTGATTTACTTTATCTGATTCCATTTTCTTGTTAATACAGCCCAATATGTGGTTAGCCTTCATCAGCATAAGGTCAAGCTATTGTCCACCATGACCCTGAGGACTTTTTCTGCAGATACATTCTGCCCAGTCATTTGCACCCCTGTATTACTATAAGGGATTTATTTTAACCTAGGAGCTGCAGTTTTTTGTATTTGCCCTTGTTGAATATTGTCAGGTTCCTGCCAGCCCATCCCTTCAACTTGTCAAAGGTCATCTGGATAGTAGAACTTCTTTCTAGAGAATCAATAGCTCCCTCCAGCATGGTGTATCTGCAGAAATGTTGAATTCCTTCCCACAATCCAGATCATTAGTGAAGGTATTAAACATTAATGGCCTGGTACCATATCCTGAGGAACTTAACTTATATCCAGCTGTCAGTCAAACTTTGAATCACTGATCGCTCTTTTCTGAGTCCAATAATGCAAGTTACCAGATCCATGGTACTACAGCAGACTACATCATAACCCTTGTCAAAGGGGTAATGGTCTGAGCTGTATGGGACTTTCTATGATATACAGGGAGAAGAGTATTTTGAGATTGTGTTAAACTTATTATGGCATGTTTTAAGGAAGTTGTGGTGATGTGCAAGACTCATTATATGAAGTTTCCAAAGGTGAGGAAGCAGAGGGATCAAGTGGATGGAGGAGGAACAAGCAAGAGAAAAGCAGATAAAGAGGCCAGTCAATTATGAACAGGCTGACGGTCAGTATGTTTTTCTGTCTAAATCCAGCACTTCATCACTGCAGTCTGTGCTATGTTTTTATTAAATCCTGTTCCTAACTGTATTTTGTCTGATTGTACTTCCTTCCCAGCTTCTACTGATGACTACTGCTGGGATACTGGCCCGGACAGATCCTGGTTTTGAACCAGTATGCACTCTTTAACCCTCAAATTTCTTTCTGTCAGGGGTTAGACTAGATGATCTTTAAAGGTCCCTTCCAATCCAATACATTGTATGATTCTATGATTATGCCGACCCAACAGGAAGCAACAACTAGTATCTTCAGAGCATTGACACAGTGATAAGTTTCCCCATTCAATAATTCATATCCACTCATCCTCTTTTAACCAGCTTGACTGTATAAGACAGAATGCAAAAGATGAATGAAGAAAAAATATGCAATCTGATTCTGAATATGTGAAAAAATCAGATGTTTCAAGAAAAATATATGCAGATTTTGGATAATGTTTTCAGATTTTCAGATTCAGAAGACCATATTTCTAAGAATAAAGATGTGCCAAAAAGACACTAAACCTATAATGAATGTTTACAGAAGAACCTAATTACTTAACAGATTATTCATCAAATGTTTTTTAAAAAGACTATCTTCCTCTTTATGTATATGCTTTGCTTGTATTCTATTTAACTTCATGAAATATTTGTTAAATAGTTGGTTAATAAAGATTATCTGATAAAATAAAACAAATGTTAACTTATTCTTTTTTCTTTATAAAGAGAAAGCTTTTAAATGTTCAGCAGTTTCTGAATAAAAATGCTAAATAATTCACGAAGTATTCAAACTAAAGTTTGCAAATACATTAGTAATAAGCTCTGATGTAATGCATTTTCAGAGTTCCGATTAAGCCAATCTAGAATTCTTTGCAGTAAACTCAGTTTACTGTTGGATTACAAGAGCTTTTGGACATTGACTCCTTGAATCTGTTACTTACTAATGCTAATTTATCTTTGACTATTAAAATAGAAGAGCTGAAGTAAGAGAAGAATGTGTCTCTTATCAGTTTTGAATTACATAAGCGCCTCTTTTTACATATGAGGTTAAGCTGTTGAGTTCTAAAGGATTTGTAGGTGAACTTTCTTTAAGCAGTAGATAAAGAAAATTAAAGTAATCTATGTGTAAACGAGAAAAATATTCTGAGAACATATGGAGATAAAATTGATCTAATATATAGCCTGTACTGAAATGAGATCATAGGAAGTACTTATGTTTTACTTTTTTTTCCTATAGCTGTCCTCAGTTCAGGAAACAATTCTTTATTTCTTGGAGTTTCTTTTTCTTATAATGAACCGCCACATCTTCTAGTTTTTCAAAAAACTGTATCTACACTTCTAAGGCTTCTACATAAGCAAGAAAGCAAAGACATTCAAAATCATAACATTTTAATTTCTCTAGGAACTGAAAAGATGTCTTGGGAAATACAATTGAAAACACCATTTCACAGTTTTGATGTGAATTTGTGTGCTACATTGCATGAATTCTCACATGGTTTTGGGATTCAACATTAGACTGTGCTCTGCTTATTTGCAAGCAGAATATTTAAAACAGATTGAGGGGCATGCATTTGTAGGTAACAGTGTAAATACTTGTATTAGCAAAGGCCCAAGTATATGCCTATACTTTATGTCAGAACAGCAAAGATCAGGGCAGGGTGAAGTAGGCATTTGAAATATTCTTTCATTGCTGATACTGTCTGATACATTGTAAGGAGAAAAAAAATCACACAATATTCCAAATTCACAAACCTTGGACATCTCATGTCTTAGCATTCATAGTAATAAATTTGTAGGAAATGACACAAGTGCTGTCATACATGAAAGCTGTGGGCATTTATTATGACTTGAATGAGAATTATATGCCACTTACTGTAATCTAATATACCTCAGAAAAAAATACCTCTTTGGAAGTATCTCCATGAGCCAGTGATATAAGTTATCATTATATGCACGCTGAAAGTTACCACTAGATGCACACTGTATCAACCTTCAGTTAAAAGAATGGGCTTTCCCAGAAGCAGAGATTACTTTCCCTTCACTCCTTTCAAAAATCCTTATCAGGGTTCAGCATATATAAAAATAAGTAGGGAATCTCTTTTATAGAGTGGAGAATGTATTAAAGAAATAGCAGGCATGGAGATTTCACAGATTTCAATCTGACAAAGTCTATTCAAAGTCTGTGTTTGTCTAGTTTTAAAAAAAAAAAAAACAAAAACAAAACAAAAAAAACCCAAAACATTTCTATCTCAATAGTAGTTTCCAAGTGATCAAGACTTGTATCTTTTTGTTCACATGATTTTGAAACAGAAGGTGCAGAGTGTGCTCATTATTCAGTACCAAAAAAAAGAGAAAGAAAAAAATAATATTGTCTGTACTGGATCAGTCTTGCACTCAAGATATTGTTATAGAATTTAATTTGCCTGAGATCAATAGCTTCATTTGAACTTTCTCAAAGGCTACAGCTCTTTGGGCTCTGCATTTTATTGTGGACCTGTTTCTAAATTAATTATGTGGACATTTGGCCACAATCCTAAAATAAGGTCTCTTAGAGTCAACACTAGGCTCTAGGTGTAGACTTATGGTTGTTAACTTTCTTTTTCTACAAGCAAGCTAATATGATTCTGATTTATTTTTATCTTATAGGAAACTTACTGAAAAGGATATGGCAAATATGTAAGAAAAACCTGCTGTGACAGTTCTAGCTTATTTGGTTAGTATCCATGAATAAATAAACAGCTGAACTGGAGGTACCTTTTATAGCTATTCTTTTTCTCAGCTGGATGTTAATAGATTATCTCTTTTCTCTGAGCTTTTCCTTTTTATGTGTTCTAGACCTGAATTAACAGGTCATTATTTCATGATTTTTTTTCAGGCTGATGGTACAATACAATAATTGCACAGGTCAGCATGCACATTTTAAGGCTTTTATTTTGGATGCTTTCAGAGAGAAACAGACTTGACTGTGATGTGTCATTAGGGTGATATTACCATAAATAAAAGTGCCCAGCCTTTACCAACAAATTAACCAATATGGGTGATGCAGACTTTAAAAATAGATGGAAGGTTCCTTTATTGAAAAGTAACCATTGTTCATTGTTCCACTGGAATGCACTGTAATCTGAGTTTAACACCTGAGGCTTCAGTAGACAACAAGCAGTAAGACTTCTACTTACCTTTCACATTTCTCAATGATACATGAATTTGATCTAAATAGTTGTAATTTGTCAGGAATTCTTGTACAAAACATAAATCAGAACAAAATAAGCACAATTAGAGAGTGTGAGAATATTGAGTCTTAAAGGTAATACATATGTTAATTAATTGTATTTCTAAATCTAATTATTTGTGTCAAGGTTTCCTGCGCATCAATAAACCAAAATTAGTCATTATCAGTAAAGACAATTGTTTCAAGATTATAAATGTTGAATCAGGGAATCTGCTTTAAAATTAAGAGTGAGCAAATTGTGCAGGATGAGAACAGAATTAATATAATCTTTGACCTCAAACTGGAAGTGCAAGTAAGGCTAAGTAAAATGGAAACATTCATATCAGATATCCCTTTGCAAGCTTCA
>NW_010207863.1:35741-74712 GCF_000695765.1 Mesitornis unicolor
AGGGTTCAGCAAGATTTTATCCCATTATAATTTCTGCTCAATAAAGCAGCAGGTTGTTTACAGAGAAGCTAGAAACAGCCCAGATTGTTTTTTTTCTTTTTTTTTTCTGTGGGAGCAAAGGTAATACTGACTGGGGGAGAGAAATGAAGAACAGCTTCAGGACAATAACATCTCAACCATTGTTACTATTGCTACCACAGAACTGGAAGGACTATATATCCTTCATGTGACAGAAGGAAGCTGTAAGCCTTCTTTAGGAATGATAACAAGTTGAGGAAAGTTGAAAATTGAGATGGGGAGATGACAGTATGCCAGTTAGCTAAAGTGAGAATATTTCATTCAGTATCCATAAAGTTTCCAATAGTCCTTTCCTCCTGGTTTGCATCACATTGAAAAAGCTATGTCTACTGAAGGAAGTGTTACATTTCGATATTTATAACATTTTAATACTTCTTACAAATAATTATTAATAATATTATCCCTGGTTGGTTTGGGGGAATTTGTTTGCTTGCTTGCTTTTCTGTTGTTTGGTTGTTTTTTTTCATGTCACTTCAATCTGGTGTTGATTAAAACAGCCCTGTTACAAATAAGGTTAAAGAGGATGGATACTTTTGGATTTTTTCAGATCACTTACAGCTAGTTGAGCCTAAGGGTGAGTCCTTCCACTCAAAACACTGTGGGTTGGGTTTTAATTAATCACAGGGTTGCATTATTTTTCCTGTATCCCTTATAAGTGTGAATTTCAAGTACTGGAGAGTTGTTTGTGACCCTGTGTGTGGCACACTTCATCGAAAAACAGTGCTATGCATTAACCCACCCACCTAGAGTCACCTTGCATGTTAGCACAATGGAATTTAAGAATTAACATGAAAAACAGTTCTTCTTCTCTCTCTGAAACAGAAGTTTATTTTTTATTTTATTTTATGCTGGTTTACTTTCAGAAAAATAGGGTGAGTTTTTTATTTCCTTGAGCTTTTGTCGTTTATAACCATCCTTCATGATGTAAGATCATGGAATAGACTTTAGTCTATTCGTACTCATGAAGAAACCATCCTACCACATACAATCAAGCGAGAATGTAAACCTCTGAGCCTGATTCATCTTTAAGTTTGCATTACAATGTCCAGGGCAGAGTAAATATCCTCATTTCTTAGTTTGAGTTTAGCTGATGTGAACTACTGAGTCGATCTGTTCACAGTAGAGCATGAAATCATTCTTCACTGAAGACATTATAGGGTACTTGCTGAGACACTTATGGAAAGAAGCCTTGACTCTCATTAATTCTCATTGGGTACTGAGTATCTTTCTTTGAAATTGTGATTGCATTTATGCATTTGAAACTGTACTTGGATGTACTTTCATGTGAAATAAAGAATTTATATGGGTTTTATATAAAATAATTTGTTGCTTTTACAAGAATGACCTATTAATTTTAACAAGTACAAGAAGTACAAAAGTAATGTGTATAAAAATGACAAAACCAATGTTTTCAGGAAGCAAAAGTAGCATAATAGTAATAGACTTCTAAACGTGAAACTATATTTCGCTCATTATAGTAAACTTAGAGATTCCATAATTTTCTTTTTCTCTGTATAGTTGAATGGTGCATTGTAAGGGTACTAAGTTTTTATCAAAGTTCATTGTCCTATTGCACCCAAAGACTTTGGACTTTATTAAAATGTTTACTTAGGCACATCCTCCATATCTTATATCAATTTATTTCCAAAGTAGTAGGTACTTTCACCAACACCACTGTCTTTCTAAATTGCTGATCATGTGTTATTTCCATTTTGCAAACAGTATTACAGTAAAGATAGCTCTGTTCCAGAAGAGTACAAATTGTCTGAAGAGTTGCCGGACTAGAATTAACACAATCATTTCCTCCACTAACATTACATGCTAAGATGTATGTTGAACTGTACTGAGGTTGTTATGAATCCTCTTAATTTCTAGGTAGGGAAAAAATAAGGTCAAATTATTTCTTTTTAAGCTGCTGAGAATGCACTGGGGCTTCTCAAAATGTCATCGTCCTGCTGCCTACATACCCTAGAGACTACTTAACACTGCAGGGAGGAGAAAGTAATAGAATATTGCATTAATTGTTCTTGCTGTTACTGAACCATGATGAGGTCTGGAACACCTGAAAAGAGATAGTGTGTCCCAGTTGGATAGTACTATAGCTTAACCATTAAGAGCTAAGGCAAGGAGCCAAAAAAGACACAAGCTTTCTCAAATCAGAAACATCCAAAATAGAAATAAAAGAGAAGAAAAAAAAACCAGGCTGGCAGTCAGAAGCTTTCACTCAACTACTAACAGATCTCATACAATCAGATTAGATCTGTGCAAATGATACTTTCATCTAATCTCAACATTCTCTCCATGCTAAAACAATCCTGCAGAAAAACAATTAAGCTGAAATATCATTAAGCCTCACTTCCTACTCTGTTAGGGTTTTGTCAGTCTTGCTCGAAGGAAAGTATGCATTTATTTACCTGTCAAACTACAAGAGCTGGTTTGCAATAAGAGAAACTGCTGAATGAGACGAAGTGATTGATGAAGGAAAAAAGGAGGTCAGTTTCTTTGTAAGTATTATCAACAGAGAGCAACAAGTACAAAGAAAATGAAGTTTGTGCCACATTGCAAATAAAACTTATAAGTGAACACTTTAATATAAAGCTAGCAAAAAAGGATATACTAAGGTGCATTTAACTCTGTTTTTCTGTGTTATTATTTCTAAGGCACAGCAGTACTGTAGAATTGTATTTGAGGTAGTGGCCTACAACATTTGACCACAGTTATTGTACAAGTGTAAAATCAATTTTTCACACTCCCATTTATCTCAGTACTGATGTTAGCTGGCTCTCTAACAGAATGACTCTACTGGAGAGGTTATTTTACTTCAGAGTGGCATTTCAGAAGCCTTAAATGGTCTGAAGAGATGGCATGTGACCTTTAGGAATATTTTAGCTCTGCTTTACTCTGAAGAAGAATTATTTAACCCTATGTGGTTATACCATTTTAAGTCCTTCACTGTTCTCTTTGTGCATGTTAAAATACACATGACATTGGCTTTTTTCAGCATAACTGACTGTTGGCCATACCAAGTTTTTTTAATGAAAACTGGGGATAGAAAACTAGATTAAAGATACTTATCTACTGCTTTTTTTGTTAACATTTTGAGAACATTAACTTGTTTCATTTCTAGTTTTGCAAGTCACATCCCTAGATTTTTAAGATTTATGATATTTTTATCACTGTTTCAAAGATAATTTTGGTGTTTGTTCAAATCAAATTATAACAGAGGTCTTCTATTGCAGAGATCACTGATTATTAACTGTTACTGATTAGTAACACTGTAGTTTAGAACAAAAAGGTAGAAATTAGAAATTTTGCAATACACATCAATCAGAACAATTACCAGTCCTTTTGAATACCTACCCGAATGGCTAAAAAATATTCAGATCATGAAAAATGTCTTAAAGCACCTGATGACAATAGAGATCAATATCTAATTAACCCTGAGAAATGCACTACTACAAATTTGCTACCTAGCAAAATATAATGGGCAGTGAAACAAAAAGAAAAATAAGCAAGTACTTGAGGCACATGAATAATTGAAAAAAATATAAAAGGAACAAAATATGTCATCATACGCAACGTTTGTTAATAATAACAGGGTTAACAATCCAGAAGAGATCTGAGAAAAAGAAGAGTTAAAGATTCAAAAGAAATGAAGAAGCTGACCACACTAAAGGGAAATTGCTAAGAATTCCTTGAAGTACTCTGGCTATACTTTTTGATATAGAAGAAATGCAAACTCTGTCACTGATAAGATAGCTATAGAAGTTAAAAGTCTTTGTCTTTTCCAGTAAAGTCACTGTAGAACTAATAGTTTCAAGTATAAATAGCCCCTAGTTGAACTCTCAGTGTTATCAGACTACAGTGAATTGCATAAATCAGCTCTGGTGTACTAAAACATAAAGAAATGAAATGTATCATCATTGATACAGTTTAGAGTTTTTGTGGTCTGGTCCTCACTTATTTTTATGTCACTTTTAAACTGCAGCCTGGCAGAGCAATTCAGACTTTTGTAGGCCTAATATAGACCCTGAAGCAGGAAGTTCAACTCGATCCATAGCCACTGCAAAAGAAAGGCTCCTCCAAGGGCTAACTCAGGAGTTTGACTTCGATGTGCTGAATTGTTCTCTAGGGTGTCCCCTCGATGACTGAGTATAAGACAGGTTTCCCAAGAGTTGTATGCCGGTATTCCCAGGAGCTAAGTTGTATGCCGGTAGGTATGCCAGACAAATATCCTTCCTCTTTTTGATTAAAGTCTGAATTGAACTAACTCAAAATGGCTTTGGAAAGTGATACTAATTCTGAAGTTTCTTTCTTATCCCACAGAACAAAAATTTCCATTTTCCTAAATGGAGACAAATCTCCAGTCATAAATGTTGCTGAGACAGAGTTCCATATACAGGAATTTACCTCAGTTGGTGTAGTAATTTCAGCCTTAGATCTCAAGTTTATAAGACTACTTGTGGAAGGAAAACCTAATTTAGGGAAAATACACAGCATAGGACTAGTGCATCAAAAATGCTTCCTTGTTAATGTTTTCCAGAATATAGTCAAGACTCTAATACCATTAGGCCTAGTTTCATTTCCTCTCCTGTTAGAAATATTTCACAGAACCTCACACTGATATTTATAAGCCTAAATGCCAATTTAAATACTTTCATGGATAGTTTTCCCATTTATTCTTGTGTCAACACTATCCTTTTATACTACAAGCTTTCTTCCTCCTAATGAAAAAAATTAAATCCTCCCCTCAGCATATGGTTTTTCAGATGTAGCAATTTCCATAATTTCCTTCTTCTTAGCCATCCAGCCTTTTTTCTTCTCCCTTCACCGTCATCATCCTATGTGAAAGAAAAACATTTCTGCATTTGTTGCTATACCTAAATTGTCTTCAGTCTTGATCTCATCATTTGTGCAATGCCTGCAGTTCTTACATTTCTATTTCTATATTTCTTATATTTCTATTTATTTGTACTGAAAAAGCTTTTCGTCTCTGTTTTATTTGCCATAGGCATATAACAATCTTACCTTGCATTATTTTTATATTATTTCCGCACATTTTGGCTTCTAGACTGTAGTCTTATATGTTGAGCAACTTTTTTTTTTTATTCCACACAAGCTCTCTGTTCACTGTGAGTGAAGCATATGCTAGCTATAAATATCTACCAGGCAGAAAGAAGTTGCTATGGGGCATCAGAACATATTAAAAGATAGGTGCTTTCAAATTGCACAAAGACACAGTAATGTAGTTGTATTATGAAGATCTGTATCATCTCCTACAAACAGGTGACATTTTGATGAGTAACAGAAGTGTACTTAACACATTACATTTCTTTTAAAAGTGGCCTGCAAAGCCAAAAATGGAAAAGCAGACGCACTACCTGGGACAGGGAATACCAGATGTTACACTAGACAGGTAACAAGAAGTTCAGAAAATTTTGGTGAGACTGCCCACCTGAAAAGTAAGGTTTTAATTTATGTATCTTGCTGAATAGTGATTGCACCAGATTAACCCAAATGTCTGGGTAGGCCAGCAATCACTCTCTGACAGTAGACAATTGTGGCTGCCCAGGAATTTGCTAACAACATATGGTATTTCCTCCAAAGTATTTCCTCCATCACCAATCACCTGCGAGACAGTTACTGCCTGAGCTAGAGGTAGCTGGTAGGCTTTTATTAGTCCTCTGTGTATACCTGTGCCATGCACTTATACAGTTTGCTTTGAAGCAATATAAACCTCTAGTATTTACAATATATTGTGGTAATGAATTCCCTGTCTTAGATGTACATTACTTAACTTGCTCCTAACCCTGCCACAATATCCAAGTTCACTTTGAATCTAAAATTCTGATCCAAGTGATTTGCCAAGCAAAAAGTTTTTTAAAGAGTCCTCAGTTTTGATTGTTAGTCCCCAGGGCATTGCTTTACACATATTGCTGGCTGTCAGATTACAGCTATTATGCCCTGACAAGAAAAGAATTGATTTTGGAATAGGTGATATGCTCTCTACTCTGTCAATGCTCCTCTATTAGCCACAGTAGCATGTACCAAATGCATATTGTTCCGCAGAACAAAGTATTCACCCTACATGCTTGTGTAGGGTGAACACTGAGCTTCACAGACTCTCGATGCTCACTTCATGCAGCTCAACAGAGGATTTTAAGGTGTATAGTCCAGCCCATGCCCTCCATTCATTTTACCAGTTTCCCAGGGTATGTGAAATAGCTAAACTTTACTACAGTGATAAGACGTTAGTACATGGTGAGCAGTTCCTAAGGCTGAGGGAAGATTTCTTGATCGATTCACAGGCTGGATGCTTGGGAGAACTTCTGGCCCTTGGTCAGTATAAGCATTGTTGTTGTTGTTGTTGTTGTTGTTGTTGTTGTTGTTGTTGTTGTTGTTATTATTGTTATTATCTTCAAACACAACAAAAGAGAAACAAATCCTAAAGAATAGTCTTTTTTACAGTCTTTCCCCTCAACATCCTCAGGTGTTGCAGTCTTTCATGTACTTTGTAAGATGTCTAACACTAAAATTTGTTGCTGTCCACTGTAATTCACTGTTGCTCACTGTCTTATATTGTGCTAATTTATTTCAGATACAAAGGCACCAGCACTATTGTTTGTCTTCCACTTTTTATCATGCAAATTACATCCAAATATAATTCAGGCAAAGTTTTCTTTTTAAATTTCTTTTTTATTAACCACATAGGAAGGCTCCCATGAAGCAGACAAGCACCATTCACTAAACTGGAAAATCCTCATCAGTTTAGCCAAAGCTCAAGTCTTTGCCAATTAGGGGGGCAAGCAGGTCTTTACATAGTCTGGCAGTGGAGTTTCTGCCATTGCAGTCACTTATCTCAGCAGCTCTATGTCAGTTCACTTCTTCCAGGTATTTTAAGCTTTGCAAAGTTAAAGTTAACATGGTCATGGTACCACTTCTTCAGATACCAGTATATGAAATTTCCTATTCTTGTTCCTTCTACTAACTCAGATGATATATCAGAACTGGTCAATATTTACCAGTCACCAGTTATGTCTTAGATTTCTAAAATGTCAGTCCTTTAATTTGGCAGAGAGCAGGAATAGGAAACTCTTTTCAATAGCAAAATAAATATCTTCTTTGTAAGTGTTGGAGAATGTGGTAATGGCTGTTGTTCCCTAGCCTGGGAGCTTGGTGACTTTTAGGTGCAAACATTTAAGATGGCAGCCTAGAAAGGTCATTCATCACACTTAGCTGAACATACCTAAAGTTTAGTTAACCTAAACCTCTTAGTATCTAAACTCCTTGTTCAATCAGAAAAACCCTCTGAGACTCTACATATTCATTAAGATCCTGCTGGAAAATTAGGTACCTATCTCCTAACTTACTCCATTGCCACACAGAGTTTAGGCAGTGGAGAAGGCAGCACCTACATTTTTCCCAGCAGCCCAGGTTTTGTATCTGCTGCCATGATTCTGGTCTTAGGGACAGGCCCTCCTCAGAGGGATGTCAAATGTCTGAGGAGGGAGAAGGTCAGAGGGCAGTAACTGGAGGAGGAGGATTCACAATAATTTCTCACAATGTTGAAGTTGCAGATTAAGCAGCCAGAGAAGCAAGAGTCATAAAAAGGCAGATGGAAAGCAAGCAAGCAAACTCAAGGTATTAGTCTAGCAAGTGGGGAAGGGTAGAGGGAGAGATCCAGATCTGTGGCCTGCTTCCAGGATTTGGTCTTTCTTCTAATCCAGTGACTATATTCAATATATATAAAGATTTTGACACTATGTAATATCTGCTCCCACCACTTACTTGCTGCTACCTCATATCATAGAATGATAGAATGGTTTGGGTTTGAAGGGACCTCAAAGATCATCAGGGACACTTCCTTTAGACCAGGTTGCTTAAAGCCCCATCCAATCTGGCCTTGAACACTTCTAGGGAGGGGGCATCCACCATTTCCCTGGACAACCTGTGCCAATGTCTCACCACCCTCACAGTAAATAATTTCTTCCTAATATCTAGTCTAAATCTACCCTCTTCCAGTTTAAAACCATTCCCCCTCATTCTATCGCTACCTGCCCATGTAAAAAGTCCCTCTCCAGCTTTCCTGTAGGACCCCTTCAGGAACTGAAAGACTGCAATAAGGCCCTCCCAGAATATGGAATGATCTAACTCTAGTTACACTAATTCATAGTAAATACATGATTTTGTACATCATTAATCACAATAATTTTTTTATGCCCGCAAAAATCACCTTGCAGCTCAGAAAGCATTATTCTGGAAATGATCACAAGGTACAACTAACCTCATTTTCCATCCCTCTCTGTCACACTAGAAAAGGTTGTTTTCATATGAAGCTGTATGTCGGAGCCTAGCAAAGTAATGAAGGTTTCAAATAGTTCTGGGCAAATAGTTCTCTTGAGTATAGCTGGTTTTGTCCCCTCCCCCAAAAGGAATAACAGATAATTAATTTATTAAAGAAACAGGACTCTAGTGCAAGAAGTCATTAGAAATGCCATTCTTAACTGAAGTCAATGAGACTACTCAATTCACTAACAAACAGGCCTACCTAGGTCAGAGTCAAAGTGAATAAACATGTTCACATCATGCCCATGAGTATCATTGACATACAGCCTTACTAAATCATTCTCTTCCATGGAACAGGACTACTTTTCAGTGGGGAAAACGAATAAGTTCTTTTTCCTTTTTCTTTTTGTTTAATTAAAATTAAGTAACTACAGTTCAGTAATAACTTTTTCTGATGTTCTTCTTATATATTTATAAACTATTTTCTTATTGTGCACAGAAGTCTATGCTTTGTTCTACTATAGACCTTGTCTTCTCAAAGCCATTCACTGTTTTTATTTCTGATGTCATAAAGTGGTGTCCATCTATATCCAATTTTTGTTCTTCAGTACTCTTCATCACAGCAACCTTTCAAATATCTCATTTTCATTAATTAGCAATATGTCATATTATTGTACCTCGACTGTATTGTAGTATACTGCCTTTTTTCTATGCAGAGTTTCATTTTGTAAGTTCTTGCCTGTGTGGAGATCTCCTCATATTAATTTTGCCCTCTCTCTGGTAACACTACACCCCTCAATTCACTATGATTTGTGAATTTAATTAATCATTTATGTCTTCCTCATGCTCATCAGGAGAGTTTTGTTGTAAAGATATTTTTTAAAGTTTAAATCGAAGATGAAATATTTCTGTTTGGCCAATACTTATGAATGCTTTGTCTATCTAATAAGAAGCCCATTGTCAGCTATACGTGAAAAGATGTCAAACTGCATATGCCTACTTTACTAAAAAAATACAGAATTGGGCTTATTTGCATAAGTAATTCTACCCACATCAATAAACTTTTGTAGAATTAATGCTAACTTTGGTGGTGGAAATTTAGCTGTTGTAGGCTGGTTGGTTTTTTTTCACAACTCACATAGGTAAATTATATGAAGCCAGTTTGCAGGAGTTGGTCATTAGCAATTTTCATTGTCTCTGCTGCTTCTGTCTATTGTAGCCACACATTTTTAAACACAAATAATTGAATAACAAAATAACAAATAACTGAAATGACCTGAATAATGGCAGAGTCAATACTGTAAGTGGAATAATTGCTCAATTTAGCATGTATTTCTACTTAGGCTTCTCAATCAATAAGATATCTGTGATTTAAAAAAAAAAAGCATCTACCTCAGAGGTAATGAAAATAGAAGTAATGTCTTACTAGAGATGTTTGAATTTGCATTATTAGGGGTCACCAAGAAATCTATTTTTCTTGTGCAATACTACTGAAATATACCTTCAGCTGTTCATTATATTTCAAAAATTTAAAAAAAAAAAAAATTAAAAAGACCCTCAAGGTCTACACTCAGAAGTTTACAGTATTGTCAGGAGGTATAGACTTGCCTTAACTATCAATCAGCTACATTTGGCTTAAGTATTAGATTGAGATTAATTTAATCTAAAAGTCTAAATGTTAGCTATACTCCCTCCACAGTCAATGAAGAAAGAGACAGGGGACCTCCAAAGGGCAGTTCAGCCAACTTACCTTAGGACAGATTCATTTTCCTGTGAAGATGCCTCTTTCCATTGACTATACAGGAAGCCTGAACAGCTGGCTTAAACTAAATGCTTGGCAAATTTTAAAGTTAGGAGAGATGAGACCCACTCCAGGTATAGGCATGTACTGAGGGTCATCATTGTGCATCCTGTCCCATTAGCCCTTTACTTCAACAGTAATTACACTGACATTATATTGGTACTGGTCAGAATGAGTGAGGAGATAGGAATTTGGGCTGAAGTGTTTAAATATTATTGCAGAGGTGTTCTTGGGAAAGCTCTGATTTTGTACAGGTCAGTGGCAATTCTTGCCTGATCCTTCCAGAGGTGAGGCAGAGTTATGTTGTCCATAATTCTACTCTGTGTCTAAACAGCACATTTCAGCCCCTGGGTAATAACAATAGCAGATGCTTATTATATTTAATTATTGACCATTAGCTCTTTGAACTTATCACCTTAGTCTCTCAGCACCTGCATGCTGGATGGCAAAGTTCCCGTAATTTCAACTTCCACCAGTCAGTAAGTAAAAGGTGAGCATCTGCCAGTGCTCAGCAGTCCCTCAGGATATATATGACTGTCATTATGATTGTTCCTAATGGTGTTTTACACAAAATGAGTTAGGGTGAAAAAGGCATGCTAGGTTATTTTACACATATACAATGTCAAAGTATTTACTGCCCTGAATATGGCAACTTTTAAGTATAAATAGATAATACCAGAACATTTATTATTTCATTTATTATTTATGCAGTGACATAAAATTAAGTGTCCTTTTAAATGCTTTTGCATTTTAATATTGATCAAAAACTCTAGTTAAAGTAAAGAAGGAAAGCTAGGGAAGCTATGGGAAAGCTGTACTCTACTCTCTATTGTTATTTCCACACTTAAAGTTATGTACACATCAGAAAGGGAAGAAAATCATATTTGAAACTAGAAACAAACAAAGCAGGTTCTCATAATGCCATGGGAAAGCTGGTAACTTCTGCTCAGAGGTAGGGCTTTCTTACTGAAACACAGAACCTACAAACATATACATTGCCTTCAGGACTTGGGTTGCTAATACTTCTGTATTGGCATCAGTGCATCTCTTTGAGTCAGAACACTTGTACTCTCCTTCCCTGTGCCACAAGGTGGAGTTTGGAAGGTATTTACAGCAGCAGCCAAAGACCCTTTTCCAGCTCAGCCACAAGGGAAATTTGACTCGTATGTGTAATACATTAGAAACTTTATAATTTAAAATCTGATTTTCTCTCAAAGAATTTTCATAAATTAACCCAGAATAATGAAGGAGTTAGCATCAGAGTTCTCTGGGAAGCAACTACTGCCACGTTCTCTCCCAAGGATACTCCCCTAAAGAGATCTCATTGCCAAGAGAATATCATATTCCCTTGCCTTATGCATGATGTGAAAATTACCTAGAAAGTTGCTTATGTCTTGTAGGACTCAATAATGAAGCTTGGAATTCATGTGACTCCAGTGCAAAATGGCAAAGTAATGGCATACTGGTAGGCCAAAGGAGTGTTTCAAAAATCCAGTGAGTTGTGAAGACTCGCCTTTCATGTCTGATAAAATGGGAATAAAATTATCTCTTAAAATTTGAACAGTAATCTCTGAATATTCTACATAAGTCACTGTTGAGTACAGAACAGAACTGTATGGTCCGTTCCTCATGCACAACTGGCATACAGGCTGACATACAAACACACACACATACAGATCAAAACTGAAGGTAAATTTCTGGTAAGAAAAAAGTGCAGTATTAGGAAAACAATTTCCCAGTCTTGTTCATCTCGTAGTAGTGATATAAATGCAAGGAACATCTATGTTTGCCCACCAGACACATAGATACGTAGAATATGTATTGAAAATTAATTAGTGGTGAAGAACACATTTTATTTTTAAAAATATTTTAGTAAGTATACTGTTAAATGCATGGATATTTATGGAAAACCTGATTTTTAAATTTATAGCCATATAAAAAAAGTTTTTCTCCTATTTATTAATTGGCAACTATTGTAAGTGGTACAACTGTTTATGACTTGTTATATCCAAAATAACCAAAAAATTTTACAAATCCAGAAAATAAGGAGATAGATTAAGTGTTTCTTCAAGTGCTAAGATGATGTTTGGACACCAGTTAATAAAAGCTGGGACTTAGCTAAGGACATCCTTCAGAGAGGAAAAAAGACATCTCTGTATTTGAGAGGTTCTTACTTTCCCTGTTTTTTGATGCCAGTTTTCTCCCGCAATTTCAGGAAGAGTTGAATGAGTCTCCAGTGGAGTCCACTCTCCCATTCAAGGATACCTCAGTGAGACAGAGGGCCTTTTGCAGAATAACCTCCCTGGGAGATCCCTGTGTCTTGATAAATGTAAATTTCTTCATCTCTAAAGTTTTTTCTTCAGCTGCTGAAAGAGGAAAAGAGGATGCTTGAAAACTTTCCCTGGCATTTCAGAAGGTTCCTCCTGGGTACAGATCAATTAACTTTATGACAGTATTACGGGTTAGGACATAGTCTCTCAGAAGTAATTTGAGTGTAATGTCCATTTGTTGTATGAATGTCAGACAATTAAAATAATGACTGTAACACAGTAGTAAAAGTATATATCAGAGATCCCCTGGTTAAATGCTAAGATTTTTTTTTTCAGATATACCTTCTGAAACTTCAAGTGGTTCTCATCTGCTTTCATCAGTTACCCCAAGCTGCAGCATACTTTGAAAGTCCCATGTAGAAGTATTACATACCAGAAAAAACCCTGTCAAATATCTGTGTAATATGATAAAGACATCCAAATCTTAATTAGTTTTGTTTAAAACAATAAAAGTGATAATTGAGATTTTTCTCAAATTCATTTTGATCTTTGTTAGCATAAAATCAAAAGGAAAAAAATGTTTTCCTCTTCTGCAGTATTTCAGCCACTCTTTGTCTTGCTTCTTATGTAAGAAGTTGAATGCAGGTGTTTGCTTTTGTGCTTTATAATGTTGTCCATAAATTTTAAAACCCTGAATCTGGGAGTTTTCAGAACATTCGGATTTTCTAATTTTATTTTTCCTGTGTTGCTCAGTTCTCTGAGGATCCCCAAGCAGTACAAATGTAATCTCCAAATAAGTGACAGTGAATCTAAATTTTTCCACAGTACAGTTTATGCTGGTAGATATCTCAGGCTAACCAAGGGCATATAGATAGATTTGCAGTTTAAAATTTAATGGATATTTTTTGCAGTGTCTGACTGCATGATTTAAAGTGATCATTTTTTTTCAGCAGTTTTTCTACCCATCTTTCCCTGAGTCGGAAAGTTCAAACTGCTTAATTGAAAATTGAGTCACAAGTCTTTACAGCCTGACTGAAAACCAAGAAGAGTCAATGGGAATACATTCATTGACTTCACTTAACTTTAGAAAGCTGTAACAAAAGCTTGATGTATATCCAAAGCATATTTATGATTTAAAATTTCTTTCCAACTCCTCCTATCAGAGAATCTAAGCTAGACACAGAAATTGAGATTTTTAGCCCTTCTTGGCTAAAAAACTACTCTTATTTTGCCTTGGTTTTGCTAACCTTATTTGTAGAAAAGTAATTATATTATGGCAAGAAACATTTGCCTTTGGTAAAAATAAAATCTCTCAGACTTATTAAATGTAGCAACAGAGAGCAGTACACCAGTGCTGGGGGTCTTGTGCAAAAATTGAAATGAGGTCCTTTTCCAGCCAGCTGCCCTATCTGCTTGCCCTGTCCTCCAGACAGCAGCCTGGGAACATCACTGCAGTCACACTGCCAATCCACTCAGTAGCTCACCACTGACCTGCAGAACGCGCAATACTTGCATGCCAGATGTGAAAGAGAAATAAACTAGTGGGCTTTAATTGTTTGTGGCTGTTCTGGTGCACTGGAGCAGCTTAAAGGGTTAACTCAGGACTAAATCTGTGTCTTACCTGCACTTCTTGTCATTAGAATCAGCTCTCAGGCACTTGCTGTTAGTACTCCCTGAACAGAAATAGCTTGTTTTTAACACAAATTAATGGCCTGCTTACTTGCTGCATAGCTAAACTACCAGTCTGGTGGGAGGGCCCATTTGAGCTCAGGGGAAAACAACACTTCCTTTAGATGTGGGACTCTTGGGAGTCAGCTCTGGTCCAAGGTGTCATGGTTTCACTTTGGGCTTTCTGCTTCTACATGATGTTGGACATCCACATAACAACATTTCTCCCAATCACTATTAAAGTTTATAGCCAGATGCCACCACAGGCATCAAGTCAGTTGATAATATCCCAGTATACCTTTCCAGAGGTTCCAGGTATCATTTCCCTAAGTTGACAAAAAAAAAACCAAACCAAACAAAAAAGGTATATTTTGAGGGCAATAACCTCTTTATCATTTCACTAGCTGCCACCTGAAAGCACCCTTCAACGTTCAGAAGTCCAGAAAAAATTAAATGTAGCTTTCTAGTTCACTTAAAATAAATCAAAGTGGTCTTTATGCTTGAATATTATATCTATTTTATGTATGCTAATAAATCATGCCTGAAGGCTACTGAAGTCTGGAGAATCTTTGAGGAAAGCATCTTCTTCAGCACATGTTATACTTTTCTGCCTGAACTCCTGTAAGCCCAGGAAGCCTGAAAAACAGAACTTCTATACAAAGTTTTATCAGGTCTTGAAAAGTTTTTTCTTTTTCAGAGCCAGACAGTACGGATGTTCTTGAATAGATGTTCAAGTTCTGTAAAGAGTGAATGCTTAATGGGTTTTATAGTGAGAAATAGAAATTTAAAATAAAATAGAAATAAACCTCAAAAATTTGAAGTTCCAGAAATCAGATCTATTTTCAAATATATAACATACAGAAATCAAGATTTTGCTTGAGCAAAGAATGCATGAACTACAACCACGGAGCTGAAATAGTAGGAAGAACTGTAGAGTCTGTCTCATAGAGAGACTTACTGGTTATATTCAAACTGTCTTCTTTAGGTAGCTCACACAGTCACTACAGCACTTAAAGACCAAATGCACAGCCCTGAACAAGCCTGAATTCTCTACTTTCCATTTTCAAATCCAGCTAAAGAATTTAAAGCTAAAAGGAAAAATGAGATCATTTAGTCAACTGCATGATATCAAAATCCACTGGATATACAGTAATTTTTCTTATATTGACTACAATAATTTGCATTTGGCTAAAATCTATTTTTTGTCTAAAACAAGATTTGTTTTAGAACAAATCTAAAAAATGTAAACTCAGTCTTAGGTTTGTGACATCTACAGAAGGGGAATCAGTTTTGCGGTTTCCTCCTATGATTAATCACTTTCTCTGTGCTTTACTTCTCTTTAGTATCTGCCTGACACTACCAGCTACTGGTTTTCATTATGCATCACCTTGCATATTTTCTCTTTTGGAACTGAGTTATCCACTGCAGTTAAATGCATCCTTTATCTTCTCTGTAATAAGCCATTAAGTGTAAGCTCTATAAGTCCAAGTGATGGGGAGTTTTCCAGTTTTCAAATCATATCTGTGGCTCTTCCTAAGTCCTTGCCAGTTTTTCAGGCTGTCTAGAAGCATCCAGTCTTTAGCATCCTTGGTGCATGTGAGCTATCTGCTAGTCTTCTGCTTATACATCTTGGAACCACATCAGAGCTCTTTACCATGGCACTGTCTTCGGCAATTGGAAAATCATATTCTACTCCAAGATCATTAATTCTCAAGATTCACCATACCTTTATGTCCTTCAAAATTTAATTTAAAAGCAAATTTCTGCATTTGTTAGATTCAATATAATAATAACATCATACCCAGTTTACCAGCCAAGCTAAAGTGACCTCTTAAATAATTTCTTTAATTTCCTACTATTGCTGTGGTTTCTTGTGTTCCTAATATGTATTTTAATCTTTGACTATGACTTCATAAAAGAAAACTATTTCTTCAGCGTCTTTAGCTTTCCTCATTGATTTTCTCTGTAAATTTCCACAATTTTCTGTTTAATATCTTTCCTTCTGTACTGTAATTGCTTTAGAGAATACATAGAGGTTATATAGATATAAATATATGCTCTCACATTAGCCAGAGATATTTGGTGTAATGAAAGGAAGTGACAATCACTTTGTAGGACCAGTTGTGCGGCTTCCCAGCTGGGAGTAATTATCAGCGATGGGAGAAAAGATATAGAGACAAGAAGAAACATTTCTCTGTTTCATCCAGTTTCTTCATATGCAGACTTTCCTCTGGGTCCAGGAGAACTTCCCCTGGTGCCAGCTTCCTCTGGGGTTTTGAATCTTTCAGGTCTCAGTAGGCCTAGCATAACTTCTCTTTCCTTCTTCTAAATCCTGGTCTAATTTACTAAATTAGATATGACTGCAGATCACTGGAGAAAGTCTTGCCTAAAATGCAAAAGTGTTGAAATGTTTAAAGAGAATCAGAACTTGATGTCTTCATGGCATCACATAAAATTATGTGTCAATAATTATTTGTTGTAACTACATTACAATATTTGACTCTGTGTGCATAACTTAGTACTAGAATATGACTCATAATCTCTAAGCACACAACCATCCTAATTTATTCTTGTGATTTGCTACTGTCATTCAATTCCTGCCTGCCACATCCATCCTGGCTTTGACAAGTTCTAGTTTGAGATTACAAAAAAGTTAGACATAAATGGGACACAGAAAGTTCAGAATATCACCCAAATATCTAATCTGTGGGCATGTCACAGCAGTGTGGAATGCAGGGTGAAATATCTATAATATAGAGTAAGAAAGGCTCCATATACGATCCCTAAATTTATACAACTGAAGGATCTAAGAAGCAGACTTAAAGCAAAACAGTTATAAGAAATTGCATATCTGTGCCTGTTCAAGTGCCTCTCAAATGAGCTTTCTGTAAATGTTGTTCCCAGTCTGAGACTACAGGATGTAGTAATATTATAGTTCCTGTATTTAAATTTAATAGTGCAGAGTTTTTTAATTATTCTGCATTGGGACTGGGAAAAAAATTACAGTTACACTTGGTGAATTTCCTTCTTAGAAGACATTACAACAGAGTATGGGAGCCTCAAGATATTTTGATATGGAGTTTGTAGTTTCAAGTTTTTGTGACAGCCAGTCTTAGCATTTTATTAACACTGACTGGATTTATATATAAAATATGGAGAAACATCAGAGAGCTCTGGAGATGACCTGTCGCTTGCTAAGAAAAGCATTTCATATAATGATAGAAACATTTTATAAAATAAAATAAACAATTTCACAAAAATACTTCTGTGCAAGCTGAAGCAATGGCTTCATTTCAGCAGCTCCACTAGCTGTAAGTGAGTTAATCAAGGTCTTTTTGAACTCCCATTAGGTGTTTCAGGGAGAATGTCAGGTTGAAAAAGTCAGTAATGTACTTGAATCAAAAGTACTAGGATAAGCTCTTCCTTTCCAAGGGCTAGTCAGACAGCGGTCTTTCTGCAGAGCTGTAGAACACAGAGAAGCTCTCACTCTGCACGAAACTCCAAACTCTGGGTGCAATTTCTCCTACTATTGCTTCCCCACCAATGATCTTTGTCAAGGCTTTTATTCACTGCCTTCTGCTCCAGTTGAGATCAAGTTTTAATGTGTTGAAATGCAAGAGAAAAAGATGTTTGTCCAACTATAATAGTTTTTAAAAGAGCATTTGTTTTTCTGATTTAATGAATGCAATGAAAAGAAAAGAGAAAGAATTTGCTTGTTACTCCAGCAAAACATCATCAGTTTTCATGTGAGAGTTTACAGAGGACTCAAAAGCTCTTCCCAGATTTTTAAATGGAAAATATTTCAGCCAGCCATGTAAAAGATATTAATTTCCATAGTTTCATCTCCCATCACCTAGTTCCCCACCTTTGATTGCAAACCCTTGTACTCTTATGCCTTATAAAAATTGTAAGCACCTTGGGGCACAAATAAGTCAGTTTAATTTGTCTATAAAGCACCATTCTTTCCTAAGGCATTAAATAAATAATATATGGTAATTTATAAAGAAGGCATTTGCAATTCACAGTGCTTGACAGCAGGCCAGTGAATTAAAAAGAAAGCAAAGTTAAAAAGACCTTCTTCCTTTAAGTCAAACTGGTCTTAGGGGCCAAGACACATTTTTTGTCTGTATGTATTTGGTATGAGAACACTGTCTTTTGGCAAAGTACTCCCTCCAAAGATAGGGGATCTGACTGCACCATTTGAACTTACATTGAGTTTTACGAATGTTGTGTAGAGCTAGGCTAACTAGGCCAGCAAGTGCATCCTTCAGAGCAATATCTAAAACTAAAATGTAGTCACATTTAAACTACAGTAGTGATAAGAAAAGAGAAACAACAGTGCCAAGTCTTTTTGTTTACTTTTACTAGGAGAAATAGTTACACAGTTAATGTGATGTGTATTAAACACTCCTCAAATACGTATTTATCAAACCTGTGTTCAAAACAATCTGCTAAAATACATTTACTTAGCACTGCATCAACATCAACATGCTTCTCTCAGGCTTTCTTCATACTCTTCTGACTATATTTCACCAGACAACTTTTCTTTGAGTATCACAAGGCAAAGTTCCCATATTTCCATTCAAAAGCACTAGATTTGTTGCAGAGACCACGTGTACAGTTAATGCTCAAAAGCTCCCATGTATCCAGAAAACACGTCCCATAGAACTGATGAGTCATGTGAAGGGGCAATTTGTCCTAGATTTTTGGACTCCCAACAGCCTAGTCAGACCTATATATTTTCATTGTAAGTACTTCAGGGCAAAAAACTTGTCATTTTAATTTGTTGAGAAAGCACTGTTCTTTCCTAAGGCAAGATGTGAATTATACATGACAATTTAAAAAGGAGCTGTTTGCTACTGTTACTGCTCCTGCAAAACCTCTAGATTCGTAGACAAATTACCAAAGTACTCTTAATGCACTTAGGCTGTATTTTTAGGTACAAGGAGAGGACATAGCCTCTGAAATCCAAACTTATGACAAGCTAAATATTCAGTGTTGCCAACTAAAAATTCAATCTCAGCTTAATGTCATGGCTTGTATATTCAAAGAATTGCAGGTCTCCTTTTAATTTCTTATCAAATGCTTAAATCCTATTGAAATGAAGGAGTTATATCTCTAAATGTTTTTGTAAATCAGTGTTAGTCCTCCCGGCTGCAAAGAAAACCCTGAAAATAAAACCAAATCTCAAAAAGCAAAGAAACTGAAGGACTTAAGAAGGAAAAAGCAAAACAAAACAGAAAATATAAAGTATATTAGTCAGTTTTTTAAAAAAATCAAAGCACTAGCATATTAGATTCTTAAATTTCTTCAATTTTCACATTTCTTCAATAAACACCACCTCATTACTTAAAAGTACACTGTCAAAAACAGGCATGAACATGGCATGTTGTTGAAATTTTCATAATGCACCAATGATAAGGCTCTAACTGGTAGATGTTGGTAGAAATTGGTTACTAGAACATCGTGTCTCTATAGGTCTGTACATGTGTGTCTTCTACAACATTGCTGTTTTTGTAAAGTGAGGTACTAATGACTGTTATGATTATGTTCGTGATTAATTAATCATTATTAATTATATGGATGTAATGTGAAATTGCAGAATAAGGAGCCATGCATGTTGGAATATTTATAAAAATAAACACAAACAGACCTTAGAGTGAGCAGAAAGAAATCATCGAGATTAACATCATTCTTCTCCTGGCAAAGAAGAAGAAGAAACCTCCACAATTAACCTAGTTATCCCTGTGAAGATGTTTGAATACTGATTACTTATCATGCAACCTTCCTTTATTCTTTTTGAGGAGCACAGGAACCACATCAGAGAAAAAAGGAAGTTTGTGTATATCAGTTTTACCTTTGTTACTACATTAATCACCATAGTAATGGGATAATTCAAATTGTGTGTGCTAATACAATTGCACTTAGATTAATAATAAATCTTTGATTAAACCATTAAGACTTTAATTTAAAGCATGACTTCATATAGAAAGTGTGTTTCTTTAGCCCAAATAAATTACACAAGTATTTGAATTGGCTGTGAAATCTGGGTGCACCAATATTCATATCATCTCTGTTTATGAACAGTCCCTGTTTTCATTCTAAACCTTTGGAAAGATTTGGATATCCTGTGTAATACCTGGCATTGTTTACAGTATTCTGAGAGATGGAAGCATCATTATTTGTATGAAACACATGAGAATAAAGAATGAGGATCTATTTCATGAAAAGGCTTTTTTATTTAACTTTCTTTTAGGACCAGGCCGTCAGATATCCATTTCCTGCATGTTCAGATCAAAGTCTTTGTAAAACTACCATCTAATCACTAAAAGATAATAAACTCACTGTTCCAAGACAAATTAAAAGAAACAGTATTGCTTCATTTGCTTAAGACAATTCTCCAGAAGCCCCAAAGGTCAGAACTTCCAGAGGAGAAGACATGTCCATCTCCATGGATAAAAACCAGAAATATCCCCAGTTACACCCATCTCTACCCAGAACACCCAGAATGGCAGTGAACTGAAGCAGAGGACTGAAAAGATCTCAATTTTATGTAAGATGTTAAGTATGTGAAGGACATACAACTGCATGTTACTGTTCTGCATTTAACAGCAAAAAAATTTATATAGTATTTTTTGTTCAAGACAATGAACAGGGAGCTTCTTGATGAAGCTGCAGTTGACAGCAGAACAAGAGAGGAGCAAGGCTCGATTTATCAATCCATCAAATAAAGTTCCAGTCACTCCAGCTGGGCTAAATAATGGGGTCTCTGAACTGGAGACCAAAAGGCACTTTGCAAGAAATGGCATGCATGCTTACACAGCAACACAACTCACTTTCACAGCTTGCAAAATATGGAATGAGAAAAGAAATGTGGCAAATGAACCTGCATGCGCTGGACAACATCAGTAGGCTGAGAACCCAGTTAGCAGACTGTTGCCGTAGTCACTGTCAGGGGAATGTTTTAATATCATTCCTCGTGATGTATTTCTGAGATGTGTTACTAAGCTGATGCAAGGCTCCTTCTTTCCCTAATAATTATTTCCTTGCTTCATGTGAAGATTCAAAAGTTGTGACTGGACAAATAAGGCAAATGTGTAAGGCAGGTGTTCCGTTACTCCTGGGCAAAGACTTGAGGATGGTGAGTGGCTTGTCAACCAGAAACCTCATTAATAGCAAATTGGTTGAAGTTTGAATGTGTTCCATCATGCTGTAAGCTAATACGAAAGTTTACATTTCAATTTCACAATCTGTCTGTAGTAGTAAATTATTTTATCATTCTTATTAAAATTCTGTATTTTCACATATAATATAACTGGCTCAAAAGCTCTACTTTTTGACTCAGATTTTCTACACTGGGTCTCAGCCCAAAGGTGAATATTTTTAATTTATTTTCTTTTTGATAGATGCAAGCAAAATCAGCTAAAAACTTTCCCTTTACCTATGCAAGGATTAAAAGTGTTCTATATAAAGAATTTAGATGTTTTATGTATGCAGAAAACAGCTGAACTTTAAAAGCTGAAACTTACCAGGTTGATACAGAGGATTAGTCTCTAGGCTAATGTGCAAAAATGAAATATTAACAAAATAAGAGTAAAAATCCACTAAAAACTATTATGCAATGTGTTAGTTACTTGTTGCAAATTCAGTTGTTAATGCTGACTTTGCTAATTAGCTTATAGTTGTCATGCTATATATCTATATTCAGCATCATATGTCTGTAACTGATCTTGTATAGGAGTACAGATCTGCTTGGTAAGTCCTTTCGTCGAAGTATTTTCTGGTTCATAATTACAGCAAAGTATTCACCTAAATAAATTGATTTACAGCAATAGTGTTAAGTGTTCTAACTTCAGTTATTTTTCCTCCTTGAGAAGAGCAGATCTGAGAATTAGATGGCTTTGCATCCATTGGAGAGCATTGGCAGCTACTTCCGAGTGCCTTGGTAGCCTTTCTTCATAGGGAGAATTGTTAAATTCCAACACAGCACTGTGGGTGACTACAAAGATCTAAAACAATTATTTGATAGTTCAGGTAGAAAATTAGCTTGTTATTCAAATGGGAAAGTGAGGAGTCAAAAGAGATGATTCGCATCATCTTCCCTAAACACAGAATTAAAATGGAGAGCAGAGGCATCTGAAATACCAAGATTCTTTTGCAGCCAGTGGAGCATTGAAGTTTAACACCTAAAGTTAAAACAGATGAATAACTGGCAGACAGAAAGCACCTTGTCCAAGAGCAACATGTGCATAGACTTGGCCAAAGTTGCACAGGATCCCTGTGGCCTACGGAAATCTAACCAAGGATCTGTCTCTTCTCATTCATTACACTTCCCGTTTCTCTGAAATAGATTGGCCCCTGAAGGTTTGCCTCAGAGCGTGGTCTTCTATGCACAGGTCTTGTGCACGCTGGGTTGTTACTTATGTAATACCCAGTGTACGGAATATGAAAGATGCAAGGCTTAAAAAACACCATATATGAATCTGCCTCCACACAGAAATTTTCTTGCCTGCAATGTACACTTTGTCCCTAACATGTAACTTGATATCTGTCCTTTTATCTTTTACAGGACTGAGTGAACAATTTTACTGGTACACAAGGAGAATTACGGAATAAACTGAACCGTCCAGCCAGGCGTGCGTTTAGACAGATATAAACACAAAACCAAGTTTTAGGTTCAGAGTAGTCACCAGAAAATACTATATATTTCAGTCAACATTGCAAAACAAGTTTTAGATGCTGCTGAAAATCACCTCACCATTCTTTCCAAAAGTGTCCTGCCTCACGATCATCTGTTAATTCATTCTTGAATGCCTTCATTTCATTTACATAACACAGGCCTTGTCACAGTGTGAAGTTACCTAAAATAGTTATTATGTCTTTGGGCAAAAAAAAGGCAGACAGCAGCAGAAAGAAAAGATTGTAAGCATTTAGGTCTCCTACTGAGACAAAGATTATATGTCTGGTTTCCTAAATATCCAAAGTGAGACTCGACTAAAGCAGTGGCGTTTTGAGACGTTCCTAATTTTGTGTGACACCTTCCAACTCACTTGCTTCATAGCAATATTGAGTTTGCCCCAGTGGGTTTAATTTCACTCACTGTCACCATTCTTGGTGGAACTAGGCCGAAGCATTCACATTCTTGACTCTATTTCTGACTTAATGATTTTTCCAAGGTTATGCATTATAAGTGGTTTCAAAAGTGGATTTTAATTTTACATGCTTTGATTTCATATTGTTCGTACAAAGGTCTGCAGGCATATGTATGAAATTCAGTCTGCCTGTGGTTCTGCAACCATATATTACACACGTATAATACAAATAATAAAAGGATATTAATGCTTTAGAAGAAACTGGCTTCAGATGTTCTCTTTTCTCATAAGTGAAGTATGTCTAAGAACTCTTGCCATTCTCATGAAGGTACTGTAAGACCTAATTAATTAGTGTTTGTAAAGTACTTTGAGATCCCTGTATTACTAAGTGTCCAGCTAGTCCACTTCTCTTAGTGACTCAATACTGCCAGAAGCTGCTTCTCCTGCCAATTACCAACAGAGAGTCAGCCAAAAGACCAGGGGCAGGCACAGACCTTGTACCAGGAAAGCTCGAGCATGGAAACATTTTGAAGTAAACAGTCCAGAGAGAAGGACAGGAAGGGAAAGAAGACAAAACTGAGGATGAGGGAGGAGCTAAGCCTATACTTTATCCTCGTTCACCCTACAGATGGATGTTTTCTCTACCACCTTTCTCCTCTTGCTTACCCTTTTTCTCTGAGATTTACTGGGACATTTTAATCTCTTTCCTTCCATCTTCTGCCTCAGAATGCTGCCAGGGGCCCTTTTGGGGAGTTAAGTAGGATGCTATTTGCTAGGCTCACTGGTGTTTAAATCCCAACTTTGCCACTTGCTTGCTGGAGGGGCTCTCTGTCTTTCCTAGTCTGTATTCACCTAGGCCAAATCCAAAGCTCATTGAAGCCGCTGACAGTCTATCCTTTGATTATGTAGGATTAGGCCTCTGTACACTCCATGGTGTTGCTAAAATTAATTCAGTGGTGTCTGTAGAACCCTCTGGGAGAAAAACAGAAATAAATTGCTATACAAGGAGAAATTGGCATTACTATTTCCTGGAGAGCTGATTGCAGATTCGTTTTTTTTGTTGCCAAACTAGGCATGCAACTTCAGTGCCAGTTCAGGGTGCTGTGTCAGTCCCAGGGCAGCACAGGAAGAGTCGTGATCTCATTTCAGTTAACAGGGTTTAGAATTTGTTTCATCAAAAGCACTTTGACAAATGCATTACTGTTTATGGACCGCTGATTACATGTCCTACAGTAGACAAGACAAGTAGTAAGACAGGGCTCATCCCTCAGCACATACTAATGAGGTTGTTCTGCCTGCAGCTCCCTGTGGCCAGATGCTGTACTCGGATGAAGTCCCACTGGGATTCTTTGTGGGTGCAGTCACAAACAGCCAGTTGCAAAATCACAGTTTAACCATCATGTTTGCTGGAGAAAACCACACATGAATATCAAAGATAAATGATATATTGCTTTGCTTATGAGGAAGGATTCCACATCCCACTCTAATCTGCAAATACAATGGTCTATTACTGTGCTAGCTTTTGCCTAAATCCTAAACATCCTACACCTTTGGGTATGAGTACATGGTAGCATGTGTTCAAATACCTTAATAAAAAGCAATTTCAAAAGGCTACTGAGACTGCAAAATTTCAGAGACCATGTCCAGTTACTTGTGACATCAGCAGGCAGCACAGCAGGGCCCCAGATCTTGGCCAGGAGACTTCACCCACACAGAAGTAAAATTGTCTCTTTCTGCAAAACAGACTCTAGCACTGCATTTGGCTGCTGCCACTCCTTGAAGCATCTCAAAGACTGTCAGGAAGCAGACTGGCAAGGACTGCTGCCAGCCCATTTGCCCAGGAAAGTGAGCAGAATGGGTTTCCCTGTGGGTTTAGACTTGTCCAGAGAAAGGACAAGTGATCGTCACCTCCTCTAAATGCTTCAAATGTTACAGCATGGATTACTCAGTTTCAGTAGACTTCAAAAAGCCTTTGTCATCCATCAGAAGCTTCGTCCTTCCCCACGTGCCAAGCAGTGCCGTTGTTTTGTCATGAACAGCTTCCAACGGAGCACACAATTCCTCATCCTGTCTGACTCCGCTGATCATTCTTGTAATTAAGTCTCTTTTGATTCTCTTTGGCAGCGCACCATCTGCACAAGAAGGCGCACCTGGAAAGCGGTTTTCCTCTGGTTTTGCTATCCTTGATTAAACTCTGTTTTAAAGCACAGAACCTTAATCAAAAGAATTGCCTGACTGGAGGTAGCTGTGCTTGTCTCACTTTTGTCACAGATTCTCTCTGAAGGCTGCAGGATTTGGATTTGCATAACAATTTCCAAAAAAGGCTCCACCGTGGAGGGGTAATATTTTCAGAGGATTTTGCCGTTAGGAAAAAATCCAATGGAGTTAATTAAAGAAGAAAATAATAGGGTGCCATAGAAATTTCATAGGTTTCATTAGCAATTACTATAAAATCCTATATAATTTATTAGGAAAAAATTGTCCTTTTTGTAGTATTCTTTTATAACTTGTAAGGATCCCATTCCTGAGTGAGTTCAAGAAAATGTAAAAAGGAAATATTCACTGTTTAATGAAAAGCAAGTTTAAATTGATGCTACCCCCATAATTTTAGGAACCAGAGACGAGGTCAGTGCTGCACCTCTTATGAGGCACAACATAGCTAGGCAGCATGAAAAAAAAAAGAGAGGGGGATCTTTTATACTCTTCTGTGTTTGATGGGGGAATAAGGATCAGCAAAAATTTTATGTTGTTTTTTCCTGTGTTAAATCAAATGAGAAAAGGACAATCCATGTGAACCCAGATATATGTATGAAATTATGTGTGAAGATATATGTATGAAATTATGTGTGAAGATATATGTATATGTACATGCATATATTCCAAACAGGTCCCAGTGCCTTCTTCCAGTCCGTGGCTGAACAAAACTCCACCGCATTGCCAGCCCAACTTCAAGTTCCATGCTGGTGCACCTAGCTTATTACAGGTCTCTAATGGCTTCTGGCAAAGTATAACAAAGCTCTGAGTCCCTATACCTGTTAACAAAATGATAAACTGCTTCCCGTCTCTGATCTCCCATCGTGACCTCTGCACCATGTAGCAAAGGCAAGAAATTTCATCTTCGTCATGTGAAAACTTTTTTCCTGGTCATTTACACTACCCAGAAGCAACTAGATAGAAAGGTTGAGACCAAAGCCAACAGGTATAAAAATAAAAATAAAATTTAAAAAAAAAATTAAAAATTAGAAGTACAGCTTCTGAAGTAAGCAAATTACACAGAAAGGGGTGATTTCTAAGTTTGCAAATAGTTGGTGCCAACCAGTCTGAGCTGCTTAACAGCAGTGATATAGCTTCAAAAAGCAACAATAAAAAGGCACTTAGTTTACTAAATAATACACTTTTTTTACCCTTGATGAAAGGCTGCTTCTTATCACACAAATTTCAAGGCGAGTGACCTAATGGCACTAATTTCAAACCCTGCTGCTGTAATGTTTAGTGCATGGGATACAAATTACAATGGATTCAAAACAGTTAGTGGTACATTTAAAATAGGAATAATACTGAAATGCCAATTTATTAGCTTCTGAAATATGTGTGCAAATCTTTATAAAACGTCTGCTGAGAACTGGCAAGAATCTGTAACACTGATAGCTTGGGCTGGGCAAGGCTTAGAAATAAAAGCAAGTACCTGAAAGACCTGTCACATTCTCAGTGGGAGTTATGCTATTTACATGGTTTGTAGTTCACGTTTATAGCAGTGTGGGTTGCTCTTTATTTCTCCCACTTTGCATCCTTTCACTGCAGTTATCTGTTCATTCAGCAAACATGTTTCAACTGAAGCTTCCTTGACCTGATTTATATCTTAGAAAATGTACCTGTAACAAGCACAATTGAATGCTCAACTCCCACTTTTACCTCTGACACTATTTCCTTTCTTCACACCTTCCTGGTCAAGTCTCTATATATGCCTTCCCTTCCTAAGCTTGTATAAGCAGAATGACATACTCACTGATAAATAGCTTTTTCTAGTAGCTTGTTGCTGTAGAAGAGAATGAAGTAACTGCAGATCAGAATCATCTGCTTACTAATAAATGTTTTTTTAAAATATCTTCCTTCTGTAGACAAAAAGGAAATAAATACAGATACACTGCTTCCACAACACTGACTCACTTGCAGGGTTATTATTTTTGTTAGGACCTGCACAAGCTGGACTTAATTTTGAAATTTGTCACTGCCTTACTCCCACCGAAGTCCACAGGAATGCTTATAAATAGCTATCTGGGATTTTCTGTTTGCATACATTGCTAACTAGCAACTGTGAAAATCATCTTGTATACATCAGACTTTACATCAGGTATATTATTGAAACATAGACAATACAGTCACACAGACATCAGCTTCTGTGAAGGCCTTCACACAAAAAGCTACTAAAAGGGCCATCTGTTGTGAGTTGTTACATGATGTTTTCTCCATTCTCTCCAACAGAAGGCTTCAGCCAACATGGGACACTTATCACTGGGCCTTGTGATCAGAGAATACCTTCTTTACACATGTAACAGCTACATTTAATTTGTCTAGTCAATTCAGAGTACAAGAGACACACAAGCACTGTGTTCACCTGCACAATGATATCTTTGAAACAAACAGAAGCAGAGTTGTTACGGATACCCTCAAAAAACATGAGTTTCAGAGGAACTAGGTCAACACCATAGTTTTGCCTGCAAATTCACTGGACATTATTTTCCTCTATTTCATTTCTTCTCTTTTCATAGCATGTTAATTCTCAACTTGACATTTGCTGTATGAACACTTGATTCAGAGTTAAGAAAACAGCTTAACAAAGAGAAGTGATATGCAAAATTAAAGGTTATTTATATTAGCACTAGCAAAGTCACTTAGATGCTTAAAAGACTGATAAAACTGATCTGAAACTCAAAACTTTTTAATGCTACATTCAAAAAATGTGGCTAGAACATTGCTTCATTAAAGAAGCATTACTAGCTTTGGTAACATAAGATCTGAAAAAAACAATGAATAAAGGCATTGTTGGAAGGGGAGAAGAAGGGAGGGAATAAAACAGCTAATTATTTCCCTCACCAACATTGTTTTAAAATCTCAGGGAGCTGAGCATTTGGAGCTGGGGAAGATACAAGGAGGAATCTGTGGAACTAAAGCTATTGACATTGAAATTACATAATGGTAATCTGGACAGATAAACCTTGAGAAACAAAGTTTACTTTCTTCCTAATCCCCTGGGGAAAAAAATAAACAAAAAAGGCACTACATTTTTTTTGCATCAAACTTCATGAGATTTTTATTGAAACCTTTAAAGGAAGTCCTGAGGGTGCAGAAGAGATGGTTTGAGTTTCACCATCTAAAATAGCGTAAAACAAAAGGAGATTTTAGCTTTTTAAGGGCAATCTCATAAATGGTGCACAAAACCTATGTGTTTATGTGCCCTAAGTCATTATGTGACCTAAGTCATTATTCTTCAAAAAATGTGTCATGTTCAACACAGTCTAATTAGACAAAGATGTAAGTCTCTGGTAGAATAAGCTACTGGAGTAGAATAAGCTTTTAATTAAAATTTGAGCTTTACTATCTTCACTGGGTAAATACCCAGTCATTTCCCCAAACCCAGCTTCAGGGGGTCCCCTGGTGATCTTGTCACAACTCTAAGTACAATTCTTATTAGAATTACATGCATGTTGTTCAGCCTGGTCTCTTGAAGAGAGAGTATATCAATGCAGTATCTTGTTGCCAGGTTATCCTGCTGTCACTTCCTAATACCTTCTGAATCCATTGATTAACTTCAGGAAAATTTGTCAAAAAGTCACCAAATTAAAGTTTTAATGATCAGTTTTATAAAAAAACAGGTAATCAGATAGACATGAAACACTCCACATGAAGTTCCAGTCAAAAAAGAAGCTTCAATGAAGAGTTACATCTTACTAAACATCAAAGACTACATCTAGGATAACAGGTAGTATAGCTCAACAGGAGCAAAGAGCTTGTACATATAATGTATAGGGATGTAGCAGAAATTTGAACCATCTCTTATTTGATCTTGCAAATGGAATGCCTATTAGAAGCTATTCTGGTTTGGTTTTGTTTCATCCGAAAAAAAATCACATTCACAGAGTCTACGATGCAAACCAAAGCGTGGTAAGTGGGGACAATGCGAGATTAGCTTCAGAAGCTCCTGATGCTACAATGCACCCTGGGAACACAACCACAGACACCACCCAGAGGAAACCCATTCTACCAGCTCTACTGCTGTTTGCTCTGTTGCAGCAAATGAGACTACAAGTGATCCTCTCCTTCCAACATTTCTTGCTAAACATGTAGGAATGAATAGAAATTCGTCGACCACGGAAGCAGTAAGGTACCTGTGAGAACTCATCAGGGAGATAACTTGTTCCTTCTGCATGAAATCAGATTATCAGGTAAGGATAATAAGAATTAAACAATATGGCGCAGGGCACCACCTGGAGATAAAGAGATGGGAATACTAAACCTGCCATGCTTTTTCCTCTGAAAGAAGTGGCACATGACAAAAGCAGAAAATGAAAAATAAAAGTATTATTCCTAAAGCAGTACTATTGGAAAGGTGAATTAATAGAGGTAGGGATTGGATATTGAGATGCATGGAAGGGACTGGATATTCAGATACATATTTAAAACTCTGGAAATTTATCTTAGAGCTCCAAACATTTAGAATATTGATGTCAATATAAAGCATCACCAGATGTTTCAGAAGAAGAATATTACAATTAATAGGCTGCACTGGTGGCAGACAAATCAGGAGCTTTTTAAACTTACTTCTATGTATTTTACAGAGAGGAGTGACTGACCCACAAGCTGATGACTGTCCCCATCAAAACAGGCTCTGGCCTCACTCTTATACAAAAGCAAAGAAGTGAAAAACTGGTGATTCACTTGCACTTTTCTTGCCCTGAGGTACTGATTTAGTACCAGATATGTTCTAAGACAATCCTCACACTTTTAAAAAGGTTAATGTTAATGGTAGTGGCCACTTAATTGGCCTAGCTTGCCTGCTGTGTCCACTGTCCCTCTAATAGAAAAAATGAGAAGTAACAATGACTTGCAGTCAAATGGTGAGGCAAGATATAAAACAATTTCCAGCAAGTAGCCATTTATACTGAGAAGAAAATGAGAGAAAAGCTAGGGAGACAGACTGACAGCTCAAAGGCTCATCAGAGAATGAACTTTTGGCATATGGTGAGAAGCTGAAGGAAGCTGTGAGGTAAAATAGTAAAGATTGCTATCAGTTTCCAGGCTGCTTTGACATACTTTGTTGTTGCTGCTGTTAATTCCTACAGTAAATAGAAGCTGATGGGCTTTTTCCTTGGCAGATTTTACCTTCATTGGTAATCCAATGTAAGTGACATTATAAAGCCATAATATGAAACAAAGCCAATGTGCATTAATGGTTTAAACTTCAAAAAGATCATTAATAACTTAAATAATCCTTGAATTAATGAGCTGGAGTCTGCACACACTTTTGCTGTTTCTTGTCCTAGGTCTTTATGCTGAATTGTTGTACAAGAAAGATTTATTTTCTAGATGCAAATCACATCAAATAACTTTATTACTCCATGCTCCTCCGTGCAGTTGAAGCTAATGGCTTCTTCCATATTCTGCATAGATTTGATAATAAAAAATTGCACAAAAGCTGAAAATACCATCTAAATATATAATTAATAATAAAATGTATTAATTATAATATAGTTCTAATTAGAATGGAGTAAGATTTAAAAAAGATAATTCAAAATATTTTTAAACAACTGGCAGTAGGTTTTTCAGTATGAAGGAGAACAATTCCAGCTGAATTTCAGCAAATATATAGTTTATTTAACAGGATTCTTAAAACCAGCCTGTGACAGTGGGGTAACTGGAATAATTCATATGTTACCTTAAACTTCAAGTTGCATCAGATGGTGATGTCATTACAGATCTAAAAAGATTTAGTCATATTCTAGTTACAGAGTAATTATACTGCAGACAGCATAGGACTATGAAGAAGTTATAATGAAAATGTTATAAGTGAAAGTGTCATGAACATAAACACCCCACTATTTCATTTGCAGGTCTCAGTTTTGATATTTGTCTTCCAGATAAAATACGTATTTTCCAATTTATTGTGCAATGCAAAAAAAAAAAAAAAGAGGAAGGGCCATCTTTTTCATTTGTAAGTATTATCTAATGACAGAGAAATACAGATAGTGCAAAGTAATGTCAAAAGATTTTTTCCCTTTGTTGATCGGATAACAATTAAGGTTTTCTCCCTTGTCTTCAGAGAGATTCAGAAGGAAATATTTACTGTAATTGCCCAGAAAAGGAAAGCATTTTTCCCTTACTGCAGCAGCTGCCACCTTTTCAGCCTAACAGTGAAACCAGCACTGAAGCTGAAGGTTTGATACCGTGAGACTACTGAATGGACAGGGTAAATTGACTCGATATGGTTTATTAGCAGCAATGAAGCAGCACAGTAAGCATTCGTTCTATTCAACACAGTAAGTTTTTTAAGTTTATTTGGTGGAGATATTATTTAAATCTCTCACTTACAGTGGCTTTTCCGCAGTGACTACAAATGCTTTTGTGGAAAATTCTGACTACTTGAACAGGGATGAAATACTGGCAGAGTATACAAAGAATATAAGCATCAGGTCAGGAAGACTGTAGCATTTGGGGTTCAGACAGAAGCAAGTAATCCGACATGCTGCAATTTTTACTGTGGCTTTTTTCTGTATGACAAGCAGTATGCAGAAAAATAAGCAGGATATTGGCAATATATCTCAGGATTCAGTAGAACAGCTAGTCCCTTCTATTTCCATTAAACTTTGGCTTTGGTGGAGTTACACTGATTTATTCCAACTGATGATAAAGTCCTTCAGACTTTAAAATTTGTTATAGATGTAAATTTGGAAGCTAGAAACTGCCGGTGCTCGTTGGCTGGACATGGATTGGTGGCCTGCATGTAACACATCATGGATTTTTGGCGAGTTCTTTATTTTTTTCTTTAAATAAAGGTAGACTTTGTTGTTTTTCTTAGGGCTTGTTCAATGCTGCTATCTTGAGCACTCCTCAGTAAACAAAGATGGAAAAAGGACAAAGTGAACTGTGGCTGCACTGTGACACAGTATGACAGAAGCATTCCTTGTCTTTAAATCCCTACAGACTGAAGGCATTAGGAAATTGTTGTTTCATCCTTTCATCTACTTCACTGTGCCTCAAACACTACAAGATTAATATCTTGGGGTTTCTTGAGAATTTTTATATTTCTGTTTTCATTTTAACATGTGATTTCCCACAACTGAATCATTTTCAGTTTTCAGAATACAAAACCCCAAACCTTTTGGCACACCTGAAGATTTCTTCCAAAACAGATCATTTTGTTCCTCATTTGAATCAAGAAATAAACTCACTTTGTAATAGTTAGATGAAGTTGATCCAAGTTACATCCTCTTAACATTACAAATTGAAATAAAAACATGAATACAGAAAATTACAAGAGTCACCTTGTGCTGAGGCAGTGTTATCTCTACCACTTCTGATCCGTGCTTCTCTAACATGCTTTTGGAGAGTGCCCATAGAAAGATGCTTGCCCACCTTCTTTCAATAACTGACAGTCCATACACTTAGGATGAAAAAAATCCTATTATTCAAAATTAAAATTTTAGAGCTCTGTTAGCTTATTCTTGTTCTCCTACAGTAAGAAATTCATGCTGTCATTTTAAAATAGCTCTTAAACTTTTACTATTTTCAGTACAAATTCAAAACCTACTTCCTTCAGGCTACCTATAATTGTAGCCAAATATATATTTTTTAATAGTAACTTGAAAATCTATTTTCAGAAGTATCAGAAATAATTCTGAATGTGGGAAATGATTTTGCAGACTTTTATGTAAATCATTCACATTTTCATTACAACTTGTAATACTCAAAGCTGACAGTTAGACATTGACCCAAGAATTACAACTAGAAGAGCTGAAAGACTGGAAGGGTTAAAAATTACTTTTTCCCCCATGATTCTTACTTTTTAGGACTGTTTGTAAATGACTGAAATCAGTTGAAATAATAACCAGCTCACATCTTAGAGCTTTAAAAGGGATGAAATGGAGTCCAGTAAATGGTTTCCAGCCCTGAATCAAAACTTTTTTTTTTAGACTTTAAATGTGAATAAGGGAGCCATTATAAAACAGACCATCAATTCTTAAAAAAAAAAATAAAAAAAAATTTTGAAATTCTTAAAATTTACAGGGAAAATAATATATCAAAGCTGAAAAAGAGTACCACCAACAAGGGGATTTTTATGGTATAGCATTACATTTAGCATCCTGAAGAAAAATTCTGCACTGACTGTTCAACCTGTAAGTAGAAGTGCTACAATTGTATCTGATAGCTCCATGCAATGGGTTTATCTTAAGTAAGTTACATGCAAATACCTGTTCTGTATATGCAGAAATCAAGTGTTCACAGCTCTGTGAGTTTGCCAGGTCTTTTATTACACGAATAGCAGAAGATGGATTTTACTGTCCCGTTTAAAAAAAATGTTAATCCAGTATAACATGAAAAGATAACATATCTGAAAAAATGAAACTAATTTCTCCCTTCACCTACCCAAAGTAACGCTCATAACCAGTCCGACAGTTTTCTCCATATCAATGAATCCTAACTTTTTACATAAAATAAAGTATATTTTTGAACAAAATTCATGTGGAATATATTCTTGATTGTTATGCAAAATTCTTGGTCTGTCATAGCATTTAAAACCTGTTTTAGGTCTTTGCCAAAGTATATTCTTGTTGATACCTGAAACCTGTCTTAATCCTTAGACAAAACTTTTGTTTGCTACTTATCATTAGAATCCACAGGCTCCAGTCACATCTCTCTGCAATTTTAGTTCCACTAAAACAGACTCTATCATTCCCAAATGTCTTCACACTGTCACAGAACATCACAAAGCTAAACCAGACAGACTGACAAACTTGAAACTGGACTTATTTGTAACAACTCATAACAAACTCAAATTTTACTTTACTCTGACCGATATCACTTTGAGACTCCAACAGACATTAACAATCCACAGGTTCAAGGTGTTGGCTGGAAATTATTATCACACACAGCTGACTTAAGAATTCTTGGGCTTTAGGATCAATGATCCAAAATGCACAGTCACTCACCTGATAAATCAAGGGCTCGACATCTCAAGTGCTAGGACATCTCAAGCTCTGGGACACCTTAAGCACTGTCCCAGCTTAAGGGGAGAGTCCTTGACTGCAGACCCACTGCTCCAAGGAGGACAGACCCAAATGTGGTCTCCGGAAGGCCTCCATTTATACCCTAGTAGAATCTGATCTGTGGTCAAAATATGGTTGTGTCAACCCTCTATTGGCCAAGGACCCCACTTTCCCCACTTTTGACCCTGCTATGCAGACCAGAGAAGATCCCAGATGTGGAGTGCTGAGGGCTACTTTTAACATTGCCAGAGCGAGAAGCTTTGGCGCTGCTTTTGTTGGGTCTTTCTTGGGCCTTTGTCAGGGCAGGTGCATCTGCCACACAGTCATAAAGCTGAGAAGAAGACTACTTAAGAAGTTTTTACCTCCATGGGGTATGAAATAGGAGTACAGTCCTTCTGCTTCCCCTTTGACATCCTTTTCCCTGTCACATTATGTCATAACACCTTGTAGCACAGACTGTTTTCTTTACCTCTTTCTTAGGACAGTGACAATATATTTCACTCTAAGGAAATTTTCAACATAAGGCTAAACAAGGCAGCGCCCAGCTACACTATATTTCTCAGCTTTTATAGAAATTGGACAAACTTCCCCCAGTTTTATGTTTGAGAGTGAAACAGGTGTGGAACACTAAGGTGTAGGGTTGTCTCATTTCATGAATAAATTGCAAAGATCACGTGTGTCCCTCGCAAACTTGATCTAATGTGAGCCTGCAGCAATGGGCATTTCATTCTCCCCACTGCCTTTCAGCCCCAGAAGAAGATTTACATCTTATTTCCATAGCTTTCACACACATAACATTAATAAAGTGGAGCTTGTAGGTGCCCCATAATCTACTCCCAACACATATAAACATACTCAACTTTCAAAAATCCTCAATTCGGCTTTACATTACTGATAAATCATACTCCCCTATTTTCAATCTCTGTATCTTCCCAGAGGTTTCAAGCTCCTTGGGTTTGATTTTTTAAAGTCGTATTTCTTCAAGTGTTTTTTCAATGTTTTCTATTCTGTAGCTTGCCCACTGAAGCTTTGTGCTGTGCTGTTACTCCCTCACCTGCTCTTTCAGTTCATTGCAAGTTGCTCATTTTTTAACGTCTCCTGGCTAAACTGGGGTCTACAGGCGAGACTCTAATGCATTCCCATTGCTATGATCATAAAAGACAAGCCAAACTGCTTTCACATCATACAGAGACACTTTACTTGGTGTTTTAAAGGAAAATGCAAGTTATTAATGGAGCTTTCAGAATAATCAGAAGCAGGTTGAGCAGATGCCTGCCGCTTATATAAAGATTTACATGTAAAGCTGTTTGAAAATGTTTGATTTGCCTTAAGTAGCTTTTAAAAAAAATCCAGAAAGTATTTTTTTCAAATGTTCTCAGCTTTCGAAGCAAAACTGAAACATGAAGAGGTCTTTGGGGTCTTTGTTGGGTTATTTTTTTCCCAAAGGAAAATTAAAAGCTTTAAAAAAGGGAAAAGAAATTTTCAAAGGCTTTTTCCTCCAGTTTTTGTGAACAAATTTATTGGAAATTAAAATAATTTTCCAAAAGATCTATTCATAAGAAACCAGGTGCTTACATATTTTCTTTTTTTTATTATATATTTGTAATTATCTTTATGCATTACCATATTACATTTATTCATAAAATCATTGGATGATCTGAGGAATGAAAGCTGCTTAGCCCGTTGAAGAGTTTCAAGTAATAAGATATTTAATGAAAAAGCAAAGTATCAGCAGTTTGACATCCAGTGCAAACATATGCCAGACATGTACTCTCCTCCAAGGCAGATTCGGGTTAGAGGGACCCTAGAATATTACAGCAGTTCTTTGCCAGTTACATTAATATAAAGTGAGTGAGGTAATACTTATTTTTAATATCACACTCTTAAAACAAAGGTTTTGTGATTTTCATTAAATGGTGATTTACCAATAGCGTGGTAATTACCTCACCACCAAAAGCATGACTGTGCAGACAGCATCTGTTTTTAAAAGCTGTACTTTTGTTCCTTAATCCTGTATTCAGGGAATACTGCAAGTTCTGATAATCAGCCTGCTATTTCTCTCAGACTTTGTTGTTATAAATATATTAACTTTTTCATAAAGCAATCTGTATCTGCAATATCTCTTTAAGATAGTAGCCTAGCAACTTCCCCGAAGCCAGGAGAAGTCCTAGTTGGTGCTGCAGACCAACACAATTATTATCTCAAACCTGATCTAACTCGTGCCAGTGTTTCAAAGCATCTTTGTGATTAAAAAGGGGGAGAGAAAAAAGTTTGGTGAAAGCTGAAAAAATAGTTACATGTAGGTGAGTATTCTGTATGCACACGTGAGTTAAAGAATCTTTCGGGGGGTAACTAATGTTTTTATTTGCCTAGAAATTCATACAAATTTGTTTCTCATTTCCAAACAGGCCCAATGATGAAAAAGCAGTTTATTTTATTCTTATTGTTTTTCTTCATCTCCAAACTAATCACTCATTCAAATGGGGCAAAAGCAGGATGCTGGAAACGTGAAAAAGTGCTCTCTAGGTGAGCTGAACTGAGTGTGAACCCACCTAAGTGGACTATATTGAATTCATCTCAAGGCATCTAGATTCCCAACTCCATGCAAAACTTGATAATTTTGGATTTGACTAAAACGTTTCACAGCTTCATGGCATGGAGTGTGTAAATACTGGGGTTCCCAGGGTTCCAAGGTGCCTCAATATCATTTCTCAATCAGAGCTGCAGACTTTAGAAGTTTGGATTGAAAACGGCAAAAGGGCCACCCTTGTGTCAACAAGAGATAGATCTTTGAGCAGCAGCAAATGATACCCCAGGGAGAGAGGCATGTCAAGGTCTGTCTCCTTTGTACATACATTGAGGACAGGTACATTGCACACGTCATTATTTGTAATGTCTTCTTTCAAGTTTAAAACAGGATTCTGCTTCCTCCCCCCTTTACAAAGTGTTGCATGCTACAATGAAAAACAGTAAATATGCTTCTTTCATCTGGGAGAACAACTACTGCTAGCAGGTAATGGTCAACAATGTACAAGACAGGCCTCTGCCTGTGCCTTCCCTGAATGTAAACCTAAAGCTTTCCAGCACGTTCAACAAGACAGACATAATCTATGCCTGTGCAGACAATTCAAAGGATCAGAGTGGAGGAAATATTTCTTAATTTTTCAGTTTTCCTTCTCTGAGCATCTGAAAATGGTCAAAAACCTCAAGTTATGCAGGGCTAATTTTAAACTTTCAATTTAACTTCAGTTCAATTCAGGACTAACCTGAAGACGAATTTGTCCCTTGTGTAAAGTCATTTTTGTTGTTCCCCTGAACATTCAGCCAAGCAGCAGCTGAAATTCCTTTTCTAAAATCTCCTTGTATTCATTACCAGAGAAGCAGAACAGTTCTGATTCAAATCGCTGGAAGGATTTAATTTAAATCAATATATATTGCTCCAGTGCTTTCTGTCTGGGGTCAGGGATGAAGACTGTTGCTACCAATAGTAACTCTCTACCAAAGACAGAACCATTGAATGTTTAGAGGCCGAGATGACTGGTTTGTATAATCACTTAAATTCACATGGTTTACATGAAGCTGAGGATATTTTTCTTCTTTCAGTAAAACCTGATTATGAAAGTGCCTTCCGACTACACAATCCTTTAAACTTACTCTGTTACAGAGGTTATAATAAGTGGCCAAGTGCTTACATTATTCTTGGAAGCGATGAAGCTAAAATATTTCAAAAAATATTTAATCCTTTTTTTATCTTTTCAAAGGATTGGCTAAGAAGTCAAGTTCTGCAAATCCCAGTTTGACCATCTGCAGATTAATATCCTTACCACATCTTGTTACTTAATTCCTAGTACATTCTGTCTGTCTTCCATGATCTCCTTCCAAGGTTTTACACTCCTAAAGACCAATGGACTGTTCATTGCGTCAAAAAAGCAGGTTTTTTTGTCATTTTTAAAACATTTCTTCAGAAAAACTATATATGGCTCAGTGTTCTTTGCACAGCAATCAAAGTCATTTCTCTCAAACTGCAAAGAGCCAATGACTGATTCAGATCCTAAAGCATGAAGATTTATAAGGGATAGGAATCAATACGACGCAGTTGAAAGGAGTGAGAGTAGTAAGGACCGAGCTAAATTTCAGAGAGAGAGGGCTGGCAGAGGATGTTTGCCTACCTGCTGTCTTCACCTTTGCAATTCACTTCCCAGCCTAGATCTATAGTTTTACAGTTAGAAGGCTTTCAGGCTTGTACTCACATATATGGGAAATGGGCAGATGACTGAACAAAGATGAGCACATACGATGTAGAAGAATCAGGCCAAACTTGGCTTATTTGGCCTCTTATTTGCTTAAATGCTATAGGAATAAGATTACATTTATTCTACATAATTAAACTATTCTGTATGTGCAAAGTTTAGAATGGTGTCCTGATTATATCCAAAAGAAATGTGGATAATGGGTCTTTAATATGAAGTTCTAATACTTCCTAAAAGTCACCCTAGTCTGCCAATCTCAGTCATT
>NW_010207863.1:74743-88776 GCF_000695765.1 Mesitornis unicolor
TCTATGCTCCTGTGAGTAGCATAATTTAGAAATGCTTCACTGGGATAAGCAGCAAAAAATTTAGTTTCATCAGTTTCGAGTAACTGTCATCTAGCTGCACTGTATGACCCATTTACACCTCTGTTTTCTAAGACAAGTTCTACAGCACCTTTAAGAGAACAAAGGATCTCATCCTTGTGCTATGAATAGCACAGAACCTCCCAGCCTTGAATTGAGTCATCAGAGACACAAGACAGTTGCCGTCCTTGCAAGCTAGGAGACATTCCAACAAATTCTGTATAGTTGCTCTGTTTAATGGCGATTTTATTCAGGAGATCTAGGGCCTGTTTCCTAGTCTGGTGTCATCTGCCATAACATGTGACACAAATCTACCAAATCTTTCACACAATCTATAAATTTCCCGATCTCCAGAAGCCCAGGCTGCCATAAATCTGGAAATTTCAAATGAGTAAATACAGCAAGTCTTTATCCGAATATGTCCAATCAATTTTACTGTGAGTTTGTACTACATAGCTGACACATTGTATTTACTAAACACGAGCAAATCAAAAGGCATATAGACAGTGTACCCAAGCCATCTGGCCCACGCTGTCTGTATCACAAGAAGGTAACTGTCTTTAACAAAGCCTTTATGGGATCTCATCTGAACAATGCTTCCATAGGAAGATACCGGAGTTGTTACAGGCATATAATTTTCAACTCTTAGATATCTAATTTCAGATGAGAATGTGTGACTATAGTATACTCCAAAATAACCCAAAACTGTAGGCTTTGTGGCCATTTTCCAAGCTGAAAGTATATATCAGCACAACTTACCTACTTTCTTTTCCAAATTCATTAGAGAAACCAATGTTTAAAAGAATGTTAGGAATTGATGTCAGGCTGTGGCCTGCAATGCTATACTAAGAAGCTCATAAATAGTCTAAGTGCTGCTGCAACATTTAAAATTAAAATTTTGATAACTAAGAATTCACAAGTGTTTCAAGGGTCGACAGTGATCTGTAGCTCCTCACCAGTAATTCTGGTTAAGGAACGACTAGCATGGAAAGCAACCTAAACTATCATCTAGAAATACTGCTTTTCAGATTGGCTTTAAAACATTGATAGGTCAGCATGGCATGCTTTCACCTCCTGTTCTGCAAAGAATTAGAAGACTTTCATCTGATGGGAGCTGACATTTCAGCAGTCTGTAAGAAGACCATGTTCTATAGATGTAGTTCTAAAAAGGTGATTTACATTATCAGTGCAATGGTAAGAACAAAACAAATCCCTTGGGTTGTCAGGAGGGGAAAAGTTCTCACCTAATGCATGGCTGGACTATAAAGAAAATCTTAAAGTCTATAGAATCAGGGGTTTTATCCTTTTCTTTCTTTTTTTTTTTTTTTGCTTTTTTAGAACTAGACTACTGTTGAATCATTATAATAAAAATAAGCATATACTTGTGTTCTTGGATCCACAGACTCAAGCAGTGATAAGGGTTTTTTAATGGAGTTGGTACTGGTATCGATCGCCCATTGCTTAAAAAGGAACTTGCAGGTTAATCAGATCTGCAAGTGTCTTTCTCATTATTTACACTGCTGAAAAGGATTAAATATTAGGGGGAAAGACCAAGGTTTGTTTTGCCAGATAAATAAAAATCAATTTGTTGTCGTTAGTAAATGTGTTAAATGTAGCAAGGTAACAAATCCTGCAGCCCTCTCGAGGATGATTTTTCAAGACAGAGTAGCCTTTGAAAGGCAGTAAAGACATGGCTGTGAACATGGTACTATGCAGGAGGTATTACTCACTCCCTCTTCTGGTTAATTCTTCTGTTAACCTCATTTCCAAATCTGATTTTTCACATAATGTGTGATATTAATCTCCACAGGGGATGGACAATTACACACAGCTGTTTCTTCTTTTAATCTTGTTTCCAATTCAGACCTTGGACATTTCTTATGCAAATTTTTGTGTTCATGACATTCAGGTTCTGTAAGAGATCTGGAGACAGCTAATGAAACTGGATGTAGATCTTGATGAGTTTCTGTAACATCGAGCACCTTCACCACATATTGTTTTGCAGCTACTTGCAAATTCTTGTGTGTTTGCATCCCTCTGACTACATGCAACACAGACTGTTGCACTGCTGATGGCCAAAGCTTTTTGATTTGCCAAGTTCCAGCAGCTGCAACACCAAGTACTATGTTCAATGGTAATATCCCCTGCCTTTGTACCAGGCTGCAAAGTACATGGATTTATAGATTAGGGAGAGTTGAATCTGATGTAAGGCAAAGTAATAAGCAAAATTATATTCATGTTTAAGTCTTCTTTCTCTAAAACTGTCCTAATATCTATGGTGGAAATATTTTTCCTCTGACAGTGTATCTTCCCAGACTGGCAGATCATGGATACACAATTTGTACGAGGGAAGGTTCTTCCTCACACAGTGGGTTCCAGTTCTGCAGTAAGGGGTATACAACATTTCCATGTCCATGTAGCAGCAGAACATGTTTTTATCTCACTCAGTTGCCTGACAGACAATGCAAGTCAGAGAGCACACCTTATCAGTGTTATGTTTGTTTACTTCTGTGTGTCCATATACCGTATAAATCTCTGAGTCCATTTGGCTGAGATTAGAATGGAAGAATCGACAAAGTGACATGGGTGAAATGCAGCTTGCAGTTTGATTGTGTGTGGAATAGGTTTCATTTTTAAGTATCTGAATAAACTAGATTGCGAGAGAAAACAAGATGCTTGTTCTGCAGTTCATGAGCTCAATTTGTTTCCCAAATTGGAAGCAGGAAGAGGATTCACCTTTTTTAAATTGGTAATAATTGATCAAAGACAGTTGGGCTACAGCGCTGAGGAGGCTGGACTATGTTGTAACAAACGGCTTCATGCCATATTGCCAGAAGTTAAGGATATTCAGTACCTAAGATCATAATCCATTAACATCCACAAATATTCAGTACAAGCAAATATATGTAAAAAATAAAATTCATGTACACAAATATGGTTAAAACTTCTCTTTCTCCTGCATTTTACACATAACAATTGTCTGAACTTCCAGTAAAAACAATTATTTCTGTGATTTACGTGAACTCTCCTATTCTTCTTCCAGACTTCCAGCTCCATCAACATTTTAGCTCTTTCTTTTCTTCAACACAAAGCTGGTTTTTTTATGTTCAAAGTTCACCAAGAAATAGAAATATCTTTTAAAAGCTCCTGGAGACTATGTGGCTCCAGATTTTCTTCTGTGCTGTTAGGTATGTGCTGCCAGGATCCTGTGTGCACTGCACCCAATGTGGGGGTTTGCCTGCCTTTGCTGGACTCACAGCAGACTGTCACTGCCATACTCTGTCCTGCTCTGCTCCCCTCACTTGGGTGTGATGGGACTGTGCCCTTGCCAGCTTTGGTGTCTCTCTTGGCTCCCAGCTCCCCTTTCCTTGGTGAACAACTGGCTTTTGCTGCTCCTGGATGCATACCTTAAGGACAGAAGGTCCAGAACTATCAGTTTTGAATACTCTAAAGCCAGAGCTGCTTAGGTGAATAGTTTTTAATTAAGTTTGTACTGGGCATCAGTCTGCTCATCTCCAACTGTGAATGTTAATCATATTAACTTAAAAATTGATTAGTTAGCAATCTACCTATTATGCGCACTATCATGAGATCACCATGCTGCTGAGTCTCCAGTCATGACAGCAATGTCTCACCAAGTGATGCTTTTAACACATTAGACTAATTTCCTCTGTTAAAATAAAAGAGAAAAGCAACTTATCAGCTGTGGATGTTTTGATGATTTCCTGTGTTTCTGAAAATATATTGCACCTGTCCAGAAGAAATTAAAATTAATTTAATTTTATGAATTCAATTAAAAGGATTCATAGTATGCCATCTTTTTTGCAATTTAATCTTTTTTATAAGAATAGGTTGTTAACACTGCAGTCTTCCTGCAAGCTTCCTCTGATGCTTCACTTTTGTTCTGTGCAAGACATTGGTACTATCTGATCTTTTCAAGCACAAGAGTTTACTGCCTCAGCCCTTTAAACAGTTTCTCATTAAAATGGCTCCAATCACTTCCTTCTTCTTGCAAGTTCTGCCTGGAGCTTGCACAGGTCATGGCCAGGGCAGGAGGTATCTTATTGCTCCTAGGTACCTCTGAATGAGCTGATTTTCAAGCCCTTCTTAATTACTTAGGGTAACCACAATGCCTTACTCCTGCTCCTCCACTTTTTTTCTGGTCATCCTCACAAGGTCACAAGTCATGGTGGGCTGTTGCAACACTGATGGTTGGCTGCGTATTGACCTGCGTTAAATAGTGGGAGCATACTCAGCAGGTTGAAGGAAGTGATTATTTCCCCTTGTTCAGTCCTCAAAAGGTCACATCTGGAGTCTTGCATCTGAGTTTGGGCCTTGCCTGTGGACATGCAATATCAACAAGGAGAGAGTCCACAGAGGGTTGTCACTATGATGGGAGGGTTGGAGCACACAGGCATATGGGACCAAGGCAGCTGGGGTTTGTTTAGCCCCATGAGGAGACAGTGGATGGTGGACTATTGCTGCTGTGCAGAAAAAAGCCGAAGCTCAGGTAAACTCTTAACCTGCAGCCACCTTAGCTAGGGAGAAGTAATAATCATGAAGTCTCTGTGGTCATTTTACTTCATTAACGAGCGGTGAATAAACAGTTAAGGATTTAGCTTTGGTTTCCTGTTATCAAGAAACGTCGTTATAATTTACCTTAACACACAAATACTTTTTTCTCACACTTTACTTCCAAGGAAAGGAATTGAAAAGTAAAGTTCCTACTTCAAATAGTGGTAGAACTGCATAGAAGATGCCAGCAAATAATTGCTTGTTTTGAGAAAGGATGGAGTTTACAGCAATAGAAACTGAATACAGCTTGTGTACATAGCACAGCACAATGAAACACAGCATGACAAGCCATTACTAAATCCAGTCTCTGAAACAGGAGAGTTACTTTAGCCTAGGTAACATAGCTGAATGACAGAGCACAGCTCAACCTACGCAGATACATTTTAATTTTCTCAAATTAAAAATAAAAATTATTTCCTGATGGCTGTTTTCTTGATTCAGTGAGCATATTCTTCATCACCTCATATGCTATTACTGTATATTTCTACAGATATATTTACCAAAAATTTTGCAACAGAAATATTATAGGACAATGTGTCTCTGTGGAAATTATTAGAATGAAGATCAAAACCTTACTTAAAAAAATAGCTGTTATATTGATACGAGACTGGAGCAATCCAGATGACATTTTTATTAGTGTATTATTAGGAATCTGCATCCTCAAAATTACAAGGAGAATTTGATACCTGCTACAGTAACTCACTTAGCACTACCTAGGATTTTTCATAACACTTGAAAACAGAACAGGTTAGAGAAAATATCTTGCCTGTTTCTGTATCCTAAGATTCTCTCACCTGAAAATAAACATATTTCTCCCAGCCAATTATGTCATTTCTGAAATATTGTGGAGAAGAGAAGATATATAGATTCTAATAATCCTACTGATCCATTTACCAAGTGGAGGAAAAAGGAGAGAAAGAAAAAACACTTGATTTTGTAGAAATACTGCATATTAAAAATTTCTGTGTATCAGCATGAAGGGATGGGAGCAGAGCAGGTTCTGCCCTGTACATGGGCCAGTAATTAAATGAGTGGCTCTAAACAGCAATGCTTGCTACATCTCTACCTAAAGTCCACTCTTTCTGGGTAGTTCTTTTCATTTTGGTTTATTTATTTTTAATTCACAGCACATTTCTGTTCTGCCTTTGGTTCAAGGATACGATCACTGCAGGTATACTGTAGCTATCTATCTGTTGGTTAGCCAAGCTGATTTATGGAGCAGCTTTCCTTTTCTTTCCCACTGCTTGTAATGTAATATAAAAAGGAAATATAAAATGGAGTAATAAAATAATTGATTCACTGACATGTACTAGCAAATGAACTCACAGTTCAAAAAGGCAGAGGAGCAGAACAGATGATTGTCACATCTAACAGTGACAAATGCCATTTAACTGTTATAAAACGAAGTTAATACTGAGTTAATACTGAGTTCACAGCAGATGAGGAATGAGACAATGCCAATAGGTTGTCTTCTTCTGAATCCGTTAATCTATTTCATGCCTTTCAACTGACATTTTGTTATGAGCTAATGGGTGAAAGCTGATACTAAAGTTCTTGTTTCATGTTGGTGGTGGTTTGGTTGTGTGTGTGTGTGTGTGTGTGTGTGTGTTTGTGTGTGTGTGTGTGTGTAGTTGTTTTGTTGGGTTTTTTAAAACAAAGAAAAATTCTGTTGTTCATCTTTTTTTAAGAGATTCAGCACTCCAGATGGCTCTGTTATACTTTCAGCACTTGCATAGTAGGAAGTAAATGGCTTTAGAATTTGCATGCCGCAGAGGGCACTGGAAGGCTTTTAGATTTAGTCCATGGGATTGTATTTTATGGCACTGTCTGAGATTGAAGGCAGAGAATGGCATTTCAACCAAATGCTGAATAATGAACAAATTCATAGCAGAAATTATTCAGGCCACTGGCTTTTGGGATCAGCAACAAGTTCCTTCATCATCCGAGTCAAATGGTCACCTTCATTCCAAACCTGAATTATTCCAGAAATCTGAAGATACCAAACAGATGCTACATTATCCTGTTTTCTAACAAAGACTTCCATTAATGCCACCTATTATGTAAAGACATGGAATAGACTGACTAGCGACAGACACACTCCAGTGATCTTGCTCATCTCCTGCTGTGTCCTGAAGAGAACTTTAGCAGTCATTTGTGTTTCGCCCACCAAACACTACTCCATGTTACTGAAAGTGTGCAGAATTCCCAGTTGCAACTGCCTTTATCTGGATACCAAACAAAACAGAACAACACGCTTACTTTAAAAGCAAAAGTGTGAAACAGAGCAAGCTAGAAATTATCTCAAAACAGCTAAAAATGTTTTACCTGTCTTGCAAGCAAATATGACGATGATAATCCTAACTGATCATGCACAATCACTAGATAGCAAAATAGAGAACGCAAAACTACTGCTTAGTTACAATGAAACTGCACGTCATAGGATGGGACAAATTGCTTTTTCTTGATACTTCTGAGCTGCTGGTGTTTCTACCAGTGTCCTCATTCTTATGTTATTTAATCAAACCACAACATGGTGTTCCTTAATACCACCACTTTGCAAAAAATGATGCTCTGCTTTGCTGCTCATTCTGGTCTATACCCAAATCAGAGCTACCTGCTCAAACTGGTTAGTATATCATATGTCTTACAAATTTAACCTGATGCTACAAGCTGTTCCATATGGGTATCATATATATCTGTACTGAACGGACTGTAGGATCAGGGCCCTTTCTGAGTTAGAAATCAGCTATAGACCATTTCATATATTCTTCTAATGTATTCAGCCTTTATTCTTACCACAAATTTCTTCCTTCAAATACAGATTCAAATAGATTCCTATTTCTCTAAATAACTCTTAATGGATTGGCCAGTGTCCATTTCCTACTTTTCTCTCCTTAGAAGATGTGCAGAAGGATAATGATTCATTGGTAATGCAATGGGATTGTGAGGGGTTGGTTTTTTAAAATGAATTAATATATCTAACATAAGCTAAAATTTATGAAATTTTTAAAAAACAACATTTGAGAGAAATCACTATTATATCTGTAGGAGTTTCTAAATATTTTAAAGTATTCTCAGTCTGAGAATCAGAGTGAAGTAAAAAAATCTGCATTCTCTTTTTAAGCACAGTAGTGTTTTTTCTTCTAGCTTTTGAGTAATTTGAAATGCCTATAAGGGTTCTATTTCAATTTAAGATTAAGGTTTGTGTTCTGCTTTTATTCTCAATAACCATCACTGCCATGCTAATTTGACTTAGATTTGGGCATATACTAGCATTTATGTCTCAGAAATTAAAGTCTTTTAATAAAATAAAGGTGTTTGGGAAATTTAAACACTTTTAGGTAATTACTACCAATCATAGTGGAATTTGAATTATATTTTATTTCATATGCACTCTTCCTCTGGTAAAATTCAATTTCTGTAAAGTTGCCCTTGAAAGCATCACTTAATATCTCTGACATCTAACTAGTCCCTGTTCTATTAAAAACCGGGCAGAGTTTTTCTGTTTTTATCCTAAGAAGCATTGGGTACTGTGATGTATCTGTACACATAGCTTCCAATCAAGATGAAAACTGCTTTCTATTGATGTGTTTTCATTAATGTTAGTAGGCGTGCAGATGCATATATGTATATTTGAGACATATATACTTTGACATTATATTTTATCACACTTTTTATTTCTTCTAGTTCCTGTTTTTTTTAACTCATATGAAGAATATTCTCTAGGATGTATTATGTTTTCAATACAGAACATTTAGACCAATTTCAAAACTTCTCTAGCTCTTCAAGATGTAAAATGTCAATAGATGGAGATAAGAGCTGGCATTTGGCCAACCTGCTCTACAAACAGCACAGATTAGATGCAGATCAATGTACAATAAATGTCTTCTTGTCCTAATACATAGTCAGTGTCCTCCCTGTTGAAAAACCAAAGCCCTATGTTAACATTTTGATCCCATTTGTTTAATTTTGGTCCTAATGAGAAAGCGAAATGTGTATGATACTACTTCAGTTTCCATAATTTTTTCTCATTCATGTTATCTCAGGTCTAAGCACATGACAGGAATTGTGAAACAGAATTGCAAGGTTCCTTAAAACAGTATCCTTGAAAGCCTGGCCATCAGTTAACATCTGGCAGCTCAATCAATATGAGATTGCATCAAGAACCGATTTCCTGCAGGAGGTCTGTAGAAATGTCTGCTCTGAATGGCTAACTAAAAACTTTTCTTTATCTCGTTACTTGCAGAAACACACTAACTATGCTTTTTATATCTTCACTTAACTGGTGGAGTAATGATCAAAACTCTAATTGTACAGGCGCAGAATGGCCAGCTGCACTTTATTTCTCCCCTACACATGCACACATTTTTTGTTTTTCCTTTCTGCCATAGAAGAGATAGCATAGCGGTTTCTAAAGCTAGCATTTCATCTTCAGGTGCTCACTGTCAGTTCATACACATATTGGTCTAGTCAGGATTTAGCTAACGTAACAGGGTCCTGATCCAGCTCTCTCTAAAAATATGAGACTCCGTGATCTCAGTGGAAGCTCGATCAAACCTCAAATACACTGGGGGAGATATTATCTGAAGCACAAAGTATAGTGAGACACAGAAGTCCTAATTCCTATTCATTACCTTGAAAACCTCTCCTAATACTTCTTTCCCAGTGTGAAATAAAAATATAGAACAGGGAAACATACAAAAGCTGTTACATCCCTGGACATACAGAATTGCTGGCTTGTTTTTTATCTTGACCTGAAGTTGTCATAAAAGTACTTTGAAAATTTCTGCTGTCCCATTTAAGCTAGCTGGTACTCAGACTTTCATTTAACGGCTTCTATAGAAAGAAAAATCAGAGATAAAGCAAAAAATGTGAGATACAGTTTTTGGTAAAGGTATCTAACCATTATAGTTTTGTTGCATACAATCTTTTCATAGCTGGCTCCCTTCAAATGTGCAATGTTTTTATTTAACCATAGACTGAGTAGACTGACTTATTGAGAAAGGAGAGCAGAAAAGAAATATTTCTAATTACTGTGAAAGCACTTTCCCTGTTTTTTGATGGTTTCAACACCTCTAATTACTGTTTGGCTTTATAGTAAGTGTACAAATGTGTCCTTGCTTTCAATGGATTATGACACTGTAGCTTAATAATAAAAGGCAAGCTCCTTTTTTTTGCTTGACAGCTAAAAGTCCAGGCCTTTGGCTTGGAAGGTCATTTGTTTTCTCTACACTAAAAGAAGAGTGGATAATCTCAGTTTATTTAATTGTGTTTACCGCTTCATCTTGCATCTGCCCAAATATTTGTTATAAAGGAAATACGTGTATGCATTGTGCCATCAAGGACCTTCATTTTGAACTGCATAATTATTAATCTGCAGAAAGTGAGCTACCACAGATATTTGTTCTTCAACTACATGCTTATAGAAAGAAATGGGATAAAAAAATAATTATTCTGTGGCCCCACAGTGATCTCCTACTCATTTTCTGTTTGTTGGAGAAATGTTTTTTTACTTGTTTAAAAAATTCAGAAATCTTTGTATGACTCAAAAATGTTGGAAGTTCCAGTGCATTTAGATAGCCAGGAATGATCCAGTAGTAGTGTAATGCTTATGAAGCAATAGGGTTGGCCATTGGACATTGGACATTTATTCTAGAGATGATGATGGAATAACAAGTACAAAACTTAAAGACCATCTCTAGAAGGATTTAGATGCTTCGTCCTTAGTAGGATTAATCTCACCAAACTTTAGATATTTACCATATAGATGTCTGCATCTGAGTTACTTTATAGTCTCTACAGATAAATAGTAAGTTCTCAGTGTAATTAATCTTGTACTATTGCAGGCATCTAAAACAGGTCAAATGAACTGTGCTTTACAAGTGCCTAATTCTCTTGGCTAACCATAGCAGCAGTTCAGCCACTTGCTCACATATAAGTATCTTCTTACAAATACTTGGACATCTGAAAGAAGGATCTTACCCATGACTCTCAGAATTAAATTTAAAAGATGGACTCTTGGCCAGTCAGGCATTTCAGGCTTTCCCAAGTTCCTTTTCACGGAGGTAAGAAATGGCAGGGAGCTGTTCTAATCTCCTACCATTGCAGGAGCAATTCTGGGAGCTGTTATGCAGCAATAGGTCCTCTGTTACCTTGGAATACTATTTTATTTGGGGATGATTTCCTGCAGCTACATAACAGCAGTCTTTCTATCTAAGAACTAAGCCTTGTATGCCCTCTTTCCTTGGAGGCTAAAGATTTGGAATGACTTTAGAATGGCTTAAGTTTTTATACTTATGAGTGCACTGACACAACAAAAGTTGTCTTCTTATAAAAGCAGGTATAATGGAATAAAGAGTATCTCTGCACAGGAATCACCAATGTTATTTATTACTCTCCACTAATAACATGCATTTACGTGCAATATTCAGATGGAACATTCATAAGTCTTTTTGTTTATTAAGTATTTCTGTCATTTAATCAAACATTTTGAAATCTTGAAACCATATGACATAAGCAAAACTATCTATATTAACAATGCAAGCTCAAGTTATTTATCAGACTGAATTGTGTGCAAAAGAATATTGCGTACAGGCTTTCCTGAATTGTCAAACCACTCATCTTACTTTCAAAAAAATAACTTCAAAGAAACCTCCAGTGAAAGTTTCTCTGTCCCTACTGTTTCTACTTAGTATCCACAAATGATGAGCAAAAGCTCAACTCCAGGAGATAGAGTTTTGCCATTGATATCTATGGCAATAATGTTTTGCTTAATATATCTTCTTTTCAATAGAATACCAAACATTGTTTGCTGATACGAAAAGAAAGAGCCATTAGTCCTGGGTTTTGCTTTGTTTGGTTTTTGTTGTTGTTTTTTTTTTTAATGTCATTTACTCATATCCTTCCCTCTTAAGAAAAGAAACACCTGAAAGTAATGGAACCATTTATTTCCACTTTCTTTCTCAGATAATCTTTTCTGCCATAATTTGTGAGGAACATATACCTAAATATTGGTCTCTTATTAATATTTAAGAATAATATCTGAGACTTTGTTGAAATAAAATGTTTTTTTAGGAAGATATACTTTGGTATCTCATAGACAAAATAAAAAAGATTCTTAGTCTGTATCTAAGTCACAGAGTTTTTTATTTAATTGGGGAATATTTACTGTTACCTTACAATATCTAGGTGCCCTGCTGTACTATCATAGTGCACAACTGACTGTATCAAAAAGTTTAGGATGTAACACTAAAAATATGCATGATAATACAGTGTGTATATATAAACAGGCAACTGAGGAATATCCGAGTTTTAAACAGCTTCCCAGGACCTGGGAGCTAACCACAAATCTCTCAAGTCCTAGTATACTGTTTTCACTTCCTTTCTTTAAAAATAACAACCATCACCCCTCCCAAAAAAATCCAACCCCCGAAAAAACACACTTTTACATGATATCTGATCATCTACTAGATTAGGACATGAGTTTATAATCAGCAAAAGAGATAACCACTGTTTGCTAACTGTCCAGTTTTTTAAATTGAAATTTTGGTCTGAATTGTAGTGTCTAAATAATAATAAAATTAGGCCTTAGGTGGATAGTCCTGAGCATGAGTGAAGGTACAGAACTTCCTCAAGACCGGCAATCTTTTGTTAGACAGCTGTGCCATCATCAGTTTCCCTTACTAGCAGGGACTCCCGAAATAAAAAGCAAGACTATAGCAGAGGCCATGAAAATGAAAGAACAGGACAATGCCTGAGGGTTATGAGCACAAATGCAAAATAGTGAAACAGAGATTACCAAAGCAATGCAGCACCAAGAACTGAATAGGACCAGCTTTAGCAGATAACAAACTGCCTAATGCTATCATGCAAATCCTACATGTGGTGAAAAGACAAAGGAGGTAAGAGTAACGTAAGAAAGAAACTATTGTCCTTACAAGAATGGGAACAAAAAGAGACGTTTCTCCACTGCTGACATCCTTCTACCCTCTGCAGACCTGCTGTCTGATCAACACCACAGCTTCTCCACCACAAGCCTCTCTTCCCATTCAATGGAGAAAGAGGACTGATTTTTGTGATTTGCTATATACCAAAGGTAGCTATAGCAAGTTAGCAACTTCCCACAAGTCCTGCTTCGGATCAGCTGGGTTAACTTGTAAATTAGTGAGGTAAAGCAAATCCACAGTGGAGGGAGATAAGGAAAGGAAAAGCTGTTGCAGGTCCATGGGACTCTTCCTACCATGAATTCAGAAGAACTGCTATCTTTGTACCTGCAAAATGCACCAGAAGTACTCTGTTATCCTTGCTTTTCAGCCAAATTGGGCAAAAATTTTCCTACAACATCTGATTCATGGTCCTCTAGCCCAATCCACAGAATTTTAGGTCATGAAAATGAAAGGAATCACAAAGGTAAAAGAACTAGTGCCAATGGTGGCATAAGGTCCCATATTCATTCACCCAGCTTTTCTTTTTATCAATATTAATATTATGCATTCAAAAAAGTGACATAATTTCGCTTCACTAATGAAGCCACGACTGTGTGAACTCTGTTATATAGAAATAGCAATAATTCTGAGTAACATTTCTCAGGCAGTTATTTCATTCAATATTTAAATTAAAGGAGAAGCACTGTGATTATGGTGCAGATGTAACAAAATGCATTTCATTTTAGTCTCAATCACTCCTCAATTAACAGAGGATGCAGTAGATAGGAAATAATTGCACTTACTACTTTGCTTCTCAGTTTTATGTTAATATTATGTAATAATTTTATTACTGGGATTAAAAAAATAAAAACCATCAAATATGATGGTGAAATTTGAGCATAGAGACTATTTATTGCTGAGTGAAAGATACTGTGGAGTAACAGAACTATGATATGCCTTTGTGAGTTAATTTTATATAATTCCGAAAAGTCTCTTAAACCAGACCAAAATTCAGCAACTGAGAGTTTATATCCTGCACTGGCAAACTACCACTTATGAACTTTGCTCTGTGAAAAGCCTTCTACCTGCCTGGGCTCTGTGCCTTGTGAAAACAGAAGAGAACATTTCTTTTATCAAAGCAAATTCTGGGACTGAGAGAGGGTCAAGTCACAACAGAGGAAATATGGATCTTGCTCTGTACTATAACACATCAAACTATCCAGATCTGATTTGCCTTTCAGGACAGATATCTTTTGGATAACCAGCATAGCACTGCAGCTTCTGAAAATAACACATTTTTCATAAGACCTGTTAGTGAGCAACAGATGCATTCATACTGCCTTTTGAACACTAGTTCTCCTCTTAGATTTGTTGATGTTTTTTGTTGGTATCATGGTTTAGCCCAGCAAGCAACAAAACACCACACAGCCATTCACTCACTTTCTGCCTCCCCAGTGGGGTGCAGAAGTGAATCGG
>NW_010207863.1:88807-92018 GCF_000695765.1 Mesitornis unicolor
CAAAATGAAAGAACTCATTGGTTGAGAAAAAGTAATTGAAGTAAACCAAACTGAAACAATAATGATAATAATAATGAATTGTAATAAGAATAGGAACAATGATAATAAAGGAAAGTTATTCTTAGCTCACAAGTAGCAGTTGCTGGCCATGTGTCAATGTAAACACAAGAAGGGAAGGGTAAGCCTCAGGACCCAAATGAGCCTTCTAGAGATGGCAGCCATCTGAAGAAGACAGTCGTTCCCAGCAAACTCCCCAGTTTATAGTGACCGTGAATTCTGGTATGGAATTCATTCTGATACATTCTGTTGGCCAGCTTGGATCACACCTGGGTCAACTGTCCCAGAAAACCCAGGCTTTCACTTCCTCCCCCACCTCCTCATCCTCTTGTACAGAGAGAAGGGGAAAAATGAAGAAACTAGGAGCACAAGTGCAGGCAAAAAGTTAAAAACAATTGAAAAACAGTCCTTGAGTTAGTGTAAACTCCACTGGCAATGGCCAAAACATGGTGTACTATAAACATTCTTCTTAGCATGGCTCCAAAACAAACTCTCACTAGCTACTACGAGGAAAAAAACTCTATCCCAGCTAAAGGTACAGCACCAAATTGTTTTCACTATATCGAACACTGCAATTCTCTCAGACATGCAGCTCTGCTGAATAGAAAATGGAATTCTACAACTCAATCCCAGTAAACCACAACAGTTGGAAAAAACAGCATCGATAATAGGCAGCAGCTAGTTCTGACTGAAGTATCACTGATTTTCCACAGTTAAATTAGCATTTTACTCAATGTCTCTGTACAGTAACGAGTTGTCAATAAAAATGTCTTCCAACGCATACTGTAGAAAACAGCTCTGAGCACATTTTTTCTTTTTCATAGCAGAGGTTTATACAATTATCAGCTTAAGCTTTAATTGGGTTTAACTAATTGGTAAACAGGATTTTATTCATTAGTTTTATACATGTATCAGTTCCTCATTTAAGGTTTAATTTCAATATAAGCAACTGGATGGCTGAGATTTGAGAAAAAAAACCTCGATGAAAAACCATGACAAATCACAACAATTTTTTCACTTTCATATTTTTAAGATGCCTATTATTAATTTTGATTACTGTTATATACATATATAATCATATTATACAAAATACATATTTTTAATAGGTCATGCTATGGATTTTAGTATCAATATGAAAAGAAATGCAAGGGCCCCTGTTTTAATGTTATCAAGTCTTATATATAGTCCACACAAATCTGAGAAAAAAACATACCTATTCAAAAAAGTGTTTATATTTAAAATCTTAAAGTGTAAGAAACAAATCATTGCATTGCTATAAACTAATCTCATAATTTTACAGATTATGGAAGAGTGTTTAAATATTACAGCAACTTAAAAGAATAATTATGACTGTGAATAAATGATCTTTCAGAAAGCATCAGTTAATTTCCTACGACAGAAGTACTGCTCTTAGACATATGGGATATTGATCCGTGAACTGAGCCCACAAATTTCCATAAAACCCATGGAGAACTCACCACCACTTTGGTATTATTTTAGAAGGCTTTTCACATTTGTCTTTACTGTATTTGTGATCAGGGGCAATGGAAAATGAAAGACATATTTGTGATCAGGGGCAATGGAAAATGAAAGAAACTATGAAATCGTAGGTGGCACACTCTTTTCTATACAGTCTAAGATCTTCCTATTTATTTTAGCAAGAATATGCCTGTAATCATGAACATTGTGATCATACAACTCTCTGTGGTTTTTGTTAAAGTGCATATGCATTAGCAAAAAAGATGTTTTGTTATAATTGATTGTCAGCAACATAAATTGTCCAAACATTCCCACTCATCATTCTCCTGAAATGAAACAGTACAAAGAAATATTCCCTTTCCAATAAATCTTTCTATGAGTGAACATGTTAAGGGAAGATACGGATTCCAGTCTACCATATATTTCTGTGTGCAATGAAAAGAAACATCATTGCAGTGACAACAGTGATGCTGGTAATTGCAAAATATAAACAGACACATGAAAATTATGGGGGGAAAATAACAACAAACAAAAACAACAAAGAACATACACAGTTGGAAAATATGAATAAAAGGTTGATATAAAGGGGCAAGAGTAAAGGCAGAGATAAAACACATGTAAAGAAGGGAAGTTAATGTAAATATAGTTAGAGACAATGAAGAAAAGCACAGAAAAAAAGAAACAAACAAAAAACCCTGAAGACTACATTTTCTCAAAAAAATCCAATAATTTTAGTAAATATGTAGTCAATTTTCACTTGTGTCCTATAAAAATGAACACAGTTTTAATCTGACAAATATCCAAATTTAATGTTTAATCATCTGTTCTCCACTACAGATGTCTCTGGCAAGTGCACGGTTGACTGCCGTAACCTGTACCTTCCTTGAACTCTTGTCTTTGCACAATGATTTTGGCCATATGTTACCTGTGACTCAGAAAGTTTTTAAATGCTTTTTCATAGCAATGATAGAGCTTTTAGACACCTACTCAGTCAATTTACTGGGACATCAAGGGTGTGGGATAATGCCAGCACTTGTGAACCTCAGATTTTCCATCTCCTTTTCTTTAGGTTCCTGTAACTTTTCCTTTAGTCAATTGTTTCTAATCCTGAAGTACACAGAAATTAGTTCTCAGTGTTTTCTGGTAGACTTCCTGGTTAAAGACCAATTAATACCTGTAAAATTCTTATGAATTATTAGTCTCCTATTTACTAAGCTTTTGCAGATGAAGTCAGATTTTGCTCAAACCCAGCTCTCTTCAGCTTCACTGAGATTTCCAGTTGCATATGGTTTTAGCATTTCTTTAGTTTCCCCTGTTTTTACATGATAGTCTTCTCCATAGGGCAGCCCTCACAGGCAAGATATTTTACTGTGGTCAAGACAGCAATAATGTTCATCGTTATCACCTGAAGATCAAGCAAATAAAAATTCCATGAGCTCACATCATGTTCTCCTCTTGAGCAAGTCCACTGACAGTCATTTCTCTGCCTAGGAATCTCCACTGTAAGTAGCTGCTAAAACTATATTTTAAATAGGAAGGGCCACATTCTGCTTAACTCTTACACTACTTTAAATCCAAATAATTCCACTGAAGTCAATGAACTTGCTCTGGATTTAATCCAGTCTAGTTGAAAGCATAATTTGGCCCTTTGATTCCTGCTGCCATTACTCAATTG
>NW_010207863.1:92049-98613 GCF_000695765.1 Mesitornis unicolor
AGATTTACTATAGCGGGCATGATCTCCACAACTAACACATTGCAGCATACTTGTTGATCTACTTACCAGCAAAGTAAGAGCTTTATATTTAACATAGGTGAAACTTCTGACTATAAATAGGTTGTAGAAAATTCCCAGCTGAGCTCTAATATCAATTTTCAAGAAGCAAAAATACAGCTTTCCACCAAGCTAACCTAGTTGAAATGGAGGCAGTTTAGTGCACAATGGTTTGTAATATACTGAATACTCTGTCTGCAACACTTTAAATGGATAACATGAAGATCTGATAGCAAACCTAAAAACTATTTTTGCTAAATGGGAAAACAGGGGAGAAAATCCAAACACTTGAATACCGCAGAGCAGCAATTCATCATGAGAATTCTCAGCAAACAGCCATTCTCACAGACTTCCACAGATTTTCATAACACAAGAATCTGAGGGGGAATGAGAGGAGAAAGTACTTACCTGATACTTTATTACAAAAATGTACTGAAAGTTGTCAAATGTTTTGACAGGCTGTATGAGTAAAGAATGGGACAAATGGGGAATATATGAAAAATAGAGCAAGGTGGTATAAGATGTTATTGTAACAGCAGAAAATCTTGATAAGCACAACAACAACAACAAGATTCATGAAAAACTATACAGAAAAGGAAATAAATTAGCATAGTCTGTGATCAAATTTTTTCCGGTATACACTGTTTTCAACAAGTTTGCATATATATGCCAGTTTTACTTCAAATATAGACAATGGGGAATTATTTCAATTACATTATTTTCTTTTTACAATATTAAAACATTTTAATCAGAAAGAAGGGCAATTACATTAAAAGCATTAAATATGCTCTTGACTTCTCTTAGCAGAAGATGCAGGAATTCACACATGATTCAGAGACCACCGAGAAACCGAGAAATATCTACTAGTACATTAAAAGAGAAACATGCATACATCATAGCTACTTCTTAACTTATAGTTTGGATGTGAATCTGAAGAGAAAGAAAAGAGAGAGAAATTTTCTAGTGAACTATAAAATTTTGGAAGCTAAATCTGTGTGTGTATACCTATACCTATACCTATACCTATACCTATACCTATACCTAGATAGGTATATATATATTTATATGTATACACAATCTCCATCTTCTATTTTTTATTTACTATGATGTAAGATCACCACTTTGCTCCCTCAGCAGTATTTGTGCTCTTTAAAAAGCTAACTCTGTTCTGAAGCTGTTTCATGTTTGTTTTCAAAGACTTCTTGTAAAATATTGGTGGGTTGTGGGGGTTTTTTGACTGTAAAAATAAGAAACTACCTTTCCATTTGGGTTAGAACTGAGATGAAATGAGGAATGGCTGCCACCAAGCAGAAAATTTGCTCACTTTATGTGTGCCAGTTAATTACGACACTTCAGAGGCGCTTCTGAAAGGATAAGGCAAGCTGCATAAATTTAGCTGTAATCCAGGCAGGCAAAACTAATTTGCAGGGGATGGCCTTATCTAGCTGCTGCAGCTTTCTCAGAAAATTAACCTTGGATATTTGGGCCCAATTCAGAAAGTGTTTGATTTTTTTTCCTTCCCTGCTCAGCATAAGAGAATTTTAAATTCAATACAATACCTGACTTTTAAGAGGCACTATGAATGCTGTAGGCAGTTCAGAGTTATTACTGACAAGAAAAATATATATTTATATACATACATATATGATTGTCCTTCATGCCCATTATCCTGCCTTCTTGCATGTGCATCAGAGGGTTTATCGCCATATGTATGGGGGGGGGTGTCTTTGGATTAACCGAAGATGCAGCTCATTTTAATGTACTTCGAAAAATTCATCAAAGTTCATTGATGAATAAGTCATGCATACTGACTTGTTCATTCCAGTGGAAATGAAGAAATCCCCATAAAAATAGAAGTTTAATGAAGTGTTGGAGCAAAGTCCTGCCTGTCATTCCAATTACCACTGATTTAGAATTTTCCTTAGTACACAACTATTAATTGCTCTTACTCAGCAAAATTAAAAGTTTACCTTAGATTTCACCAGCTTCACCAGTTCATGGTTGAAGGATTTAATTAACAAATGTTGCCAAATCCACCTTCAAAACTTCAGGCATATTATGAAGTATAAGAAGTGTTACTGGCTTCTTAGCGTTTTACAACCTGCTTAGTTAAGACTGCATTTTAGTTTACCTAATAGCGTTAATGAGTTCACTGTATGATCCTCCCTTTGCCCGGTCAATAATCACTGTAGGAAAACATGAAAGTATAACCCATATAAATTTTTTTTTCCATAATTTAACTCATTTGAAACCACTGGATGCTTTATTGACAATAAAATTTGTGATATTTGTTTCATGAAATCTGAGCATTCAAAAGTAGGTCTAGGATTACCTGGAAAAAAATTTCTTTTAGTGTTTTAGCTGGATTAGCCTCACTTTTTCCTATTCGCAGAGACATAGATACCTTCTTTACAGCTATTTATTCCAGCTTAAGCTTAATGACTGAAAGAGGAACACAGAAAGGTAATTAATACCTTTTAGGTCATATCACTGACTCCTGTCTTCACTGACAAGTCTCCTGAATTTAAGACAGCCAAATTCATACTAAATTAATCTAACCTGTAGTTAAAGCCCATTAAGTCTTCTGATGTTCAGCAGTATGTTAATCATGACAATCTTTTAAATACATGCTCAGTTGCCATTCTGTTTTGATTAGACCCTTGAAAATACAGCTAGCTTTCAAAAAGGATCTATACATCTTATGCACATAATTCTGAATATTCCGATCCAATGTAGAAAATTGCATGGCAATGCAGTCTTCATTCTTGCTTTGAATTTTGCCGGGTTTTAACAACCAAGGGCTATTTATGATCAATGAAACACAGCCTAATTTAGCGCTGCCCTTCTTTCAATCTAGCTTCAGCATGCCCCAAGATACCTTTTATTCTTGCATTATGTCAGTACAATTTTATGTCAGTGTCAAGATAATGAGTAGCTGTCATTGGATTCTGATTTTGGCCTTCAAAGCAATAGTAAGATTGCATGTAAATATAAATGCCAACATAACCATTCTATAATAAAAGATTTGTCCTTTCATTATTGTAATCACTGTCATTATTCTCTTTATTGCTATTTAATTTTTACCACTGCAAAAATTTGCAATGTGCTAGCTACTATCCATTCACGTACAAAAGTCCAACTCTTGCCCCGTAAAGCCTGTATTCAAAGAGTCATACAGTACATGAAAGAAAGAAGGGTGACACTTAAGTGTACAGTTAAATACAGACTTTTTCTTGGGGTGTAGAAAAGAGGTTCAAATATAAAAGTTTATCCTTTGCGTACAAGTAGATATGAAAAGTAGCAAAGCTGAGGTATAAAAAAAAATTATGTGTACAACTAACAGAGGGCATAAAATGAAAACTGACCAAAGCATCTGACCAGTAAAGCACAGTAAAATTCCTACTTTGAAGACAGTTTTTTGCAATTATATTGTAAATGTCAGTATATGTAATATTCTTAAAGCAGGATTTAAATTGCTTTCATTTCTAAAAGTATTCTTCCTTTCTGAAGTTTCATATAATGTTTGTCAATATATCTCTTGAATGTACAGATATTTCACTCAGGGCAAATAGTAAACAGAGTCAAGATGCAAGAGATGGAAAAGATCTTGTTCCCCAGAATATTGTTACTTCAGTCTTTACCAGCTGCTGACAGTTACTGATTCAGTAGATGCCTTAATTTGCTAGGTTTTTCTTATGTTGGAGCCAAAAAACAGAGCCAAATATTCAGTCAAAGTGGGACTATTACTCTTATCATCCAGTAACTGGATGCATAATCAGTATGCAGTAACTGATTCACCACATGTTTGATAGTGTCAACAGCAAAACACCAGTATTACCGATTACTCATATTTTAGCTTTTCCCTGTGTAAAGAGTAGTCAGCTTTTGTGGAATGGTTTTTATTAGATAGCTTGGCGACTATTATGGATAGGTGTAGTAGGTAGGTATTTCCAGATTTCTAGATTTTCATAGAAATTAAAATAAAGATATACACAAATGTCTGTATCTGACACTGATTTACATGAGATTTATTTATGTGGAAATTTCTACTCTATGCATGCACAATATAGTCTTGAAAAATTGTTCCATGTTGCTAAGCATTACATATAAAACTCAGTTCAGTAAGGCTAGACATCTCTTTAGCTACATATGTAGACTTATGTGACAATCAATGGAAAGAAAGAAGCATCTCTACTGATATGTGCTTACTGAGATATATATCTTATAGCAGGTTTATTATGTGGTTCATATTTTCTTCCATAACTAAGAAAAATTCAGAATTATAAATTTATCATGTAAACAACTGAAATTGGGCAGATTGAAGCATAGTCTAAATACTCTGTCTTTGTAGTTTGTTATGTGTCCATACCTGAAGTGTTATTTATTTTTCTGTTAGTCATGGAAAAGTCAGGACTAGAACCACTAAAACCACTTGGAATGGCCAACACTTACAAAGCTGAACTCCATGGGAAAGAATTCCACAATACATTTTGAATATTTACCCAGTCTAGCAGGCTCACAGCTGATTATGAGACTTCATTACTGGAATCATGCAAGTGTTTTTCTCCTCATGGTGACTTCTTAATATGAAAGGGCATGATAATACCATAGAGATTGTTATGGTTTACGGATTAATAGGCTCAGAGGGAAGGACAGTTGGTAGCTGTAGGACCCAGAGGGGTCAGAGAGCAGCATTGTTCCCTCCCTTTTCTGGCCACAGTCTAAAACACAAGGAGGCTGGAAGTTTTGGGAGGCTCTTCCTTCCTTGTTGGGCTGCCTCGGGTCGCATATCTTGATGGCTGGGCCTACCTCTGTGTTGTATCATCTACCACCATTCACTTCCAGGTACCACTGAAGTCCCTTGCAACGAGACAAGGCGGCCACAAGGGACTTCTCGGACAGTTTTACCTGGGACTAACAGGATCAGGTTTTGTATATAGTTGCATATCCTTTGTCCCTTATTACTTCCCTTTTCCTTTCCTCTTTTTTTTTTATTAAACTTTTATAGTGTTAACTTCCAACCTTATGTGTAGCATCTCTTCTTTATTCCCTTTTTTATCCTCTCCTGGGAGGGTGGGGAACAACAGAGAGAAATCCTGCTCTCTGTTTCATTTGGGTTTGCTCTGATCCCTAAATGGAGAGAGAGATCTAGTGTAAATGGATAACAACTGTGCTGATAAACAATACATGTTAGAATTTGGAACCACCAACATAGCATTTATCATTTTCTGAGAAATGAGATTAACTACAAAATTGTATTTGTTTGAATCTTGAAACACATATTGGCATATTATTTGGCAAAATCAAAAATATATCTGGAAAACACTGGGAAGTACATCTAATTTGAGGAAAATTTGTCTTAGTGGCAGTTGCCAACAGGGAACATTAGGTTTGGAATAGTTCCATTTTGTTGGAATTTTCACTTTCTTGAAGTGGTAGACAGAAGATTTTATCATCAATATTGATTGCATTGTTTACACATATGCTCAAAAATCTAGGTGGAATGGAAGTCTGTATTAAATGGCTCTGATTTAATACATTCAGGGGATTTCCAATGGTCTAAAGGGTAGAACTAGATTTAAAAAAAAGAGTATGGAGCAGGGAGGAACATCAGCAACATAATAACTGAAACTGATTTATTGTAGGCAGACATGTTTCTGCAAAAAAAACACTTCAGGGAGAGAAGTCCTATGATATAGGTCTGTGAAGATTTCACTCACTACTTCAGGTCAGGGTAGAGATTCAGAACATAAGATACCATCCAAATGGTCAAAGTTAGAAAAGGCAAAGTCAAAAAGGACAATGCAATCAACTGGGTTAGAATAAAGTAGTAATTGAGGGCATATATGAGCGCAGTCTATCAGACTTGGTAACAAAGGTAAACTAAATTTGATGCAAGACCTCATCATAAATAACTCTAGATGCTTTTCAAAGAAGCAGCCAGATTAAAGGGCCAAATATTACAAAATAGTGCAGAACTTAAGGACTGATTTTTATAAAAATCAAGAACCTGCAGCTGCAGCTGGTGCAAATTATGGTTAATGTATTGTCCTCGTGTTCCTTTTTAATATCAGGTGTCCAATTCCTTTCAAACTCCCTCTCTATGGATTTCCCACAAGGCAAACAGGATGTGAATGTATGCCTGGCACATGTTGAACCAATAAGCCACCAAATAACAACAATAGATTTTGTTCTTTAATTTTTGTTCTAATGCTTTTTTGTCTAATGGCAAACTGAATAAAACACCTATGTTTTCTTCTTCATTCTCATTTTCCTTCTTCTTCCATTTCTTTTTCTCATTGCAATATTGAGAACTGCCAATAGCATATTCATTCCTTGAATAAATGACCCATTAACATTTCTCAGAAAGAATGCAAAAATCCAAGCTTTTCTTTATTTTTCATTCCAATAATAACAAATCCAGCCATAATTTCTGGTTATATTTTCCTTTCAGAATAGGTCTATTCTATTTCCAGCAAATCTTTTACACACATGTTTAGCATTCAC
>NW_010207863.1:98631-105310 GCF_000695765.1 Mesitornis unicolor
TCATTCAAATAGTGTGTGGTAAAGGCAGTTTTGCTAATGAGATGTCAAAACACCAAGTGGTTACTTTTTAATTTAGCCTGAGGTAGAATGCTGTAGTTTAGAGCCAGTGATCCATTGCTAAATTCAATTTCCCAACTGTTTAATTAATTTATGTATACAATTTAATGATATTTAATTTGATATGCATACTCAAGACATAGTGTGTTTATTCATTTCTAAATAAAATCCTGAGCAGGTTACTAAAAATTACTAAAACCATATTTTTATTCTATGGAAATATTTTACCAACTATTTTTTTCAATTAATTTTGTCATGTCATCCATTATACTGAGTTTACTACAAATTCTAAGAAAAATTGCAAAAGATAACAACTTTTTAAGCCTTCTTTTTTTTTTTTGACTTTGGTGTATTTGGCTTATGTTGTGGGGTTTTGTACTGGAGAGCCTACAGGGATGGTCTCTATGAGAAACTGCTAGAAGCTTTGCTGGCTACAAGTCAGACCCACCTCTGGCCAAGGCTGAGCCAATCAGCAACAGTGGTAGTGCCTTCAATGATAACATATGTAAGAGTGGAAAATAAAACCAAAAACCCCATGCTGTGGAACCTGCACTGGAGAAAGGAGTGGAGTACGAGAGAAACAAGTACACAGACACCAAGGTCAGTGAAGAAAGGAGAGATAGGAGCTGTGCTAGAGCAGATTCCCCTGCAGCCTGTGGTGAGATGGCGAGCTGTCCATTTGCAGCACATGGAGGTTAATGGTGGAGCAGAGATCCACCCACAGCCCATGGAGGACGCCATGCTAAAGCAAGCAGCTGTGCCTGGAGAAGGCTGTGACTCTGTGGGAGCAGTCTGTTCCTGAAGGATTGCACCCTGCAGAAGGGACACGTGCTGGCGTAGTTTGTGAAGAACTGCAGCCTGTGGGAAGGACTCACATTGGAGAAGTTCATGGAGGACTTTCTCCTGTGGGAGGGATCCCACACTGGAGCAGGGGAATAGTGTGAGGAGTCCTCCTCCTGAGGAGGAAGAAGTGGCAGAAATAATGTGTGATTAACTGACTGGAACTCTCATTCCCTGTCACCCTGTGCTGCTGCAGGGGAGGAGGTAGAGAAATTGGGAGTAATGGAAGAAGGGAGGGGTGAGGGGAAGGTGTTTTTTAAGATTTGGGTTTATTTTTCATTATCCTACTCTAGTTTGATCGGTAACAAATTAAATTGATTTTTTTCCCCCCAAATTGCGTATTTTTTGCCCATGATCATAGTTATTGAGTGATCACTCCCTGTCCTTGTCTTGACCTATAAACCTTTCATTATATTTTCTCCTTCACATCTCACTGTGTGAAGGAGTGACCAACTGGCCACATGGTGCTTAGTTGCCAGCTGGGCCTAAACCACAGCATTTGAGTTAAAATAAGACATGTGGTCATGAAAAAGAATCAAAAGGATGGTAGAAAACCAAAGAAAGCAATCTGTCTTCATTATATTAGGCAGATAAGGCATTCCAAGGACAATTCTGTCATGTATTCCAGTCTCATGAAGGCCTTTTGTTCTATGCTGTAGGACACTGAAAGAAAGGGGCTGTTTTTGTATTGGATTAACCACAAGTAAAATAGTGAATAATAGAAGGAAATTTGACACCAATCTGTATGCTGGAAAATAAAATCACATTAAGTTATAAAAGGAACAGAAGAATCAGAAAAGGGCTAGTTTTATGGGTAAAGGATATTTGTTATGTCCTAAGAGTGCAATCTTGACTACCATGAAATATAGTTTGTTACAATAAAGGCTCTCCCCAAACTCTTGACTGCAGTGTTCTTCATGCACCTTATACCAGACAGTCTGTACTACAGAACTTACTTTTTGAGTAGATATAGAGTCCTGAGGAAGAACAAACAAATCATAAGGCTCACACTCTGACTACAGTGAAGGAAAAGATTAAGTCCTCAACTAACACTTCACCTATAAGATCCTGCTTTATTTTTCCCCCAAAAAAGAGGCAAAAATTACAAGGGAACAGCCAGGAAATATGATTTCTACAATCTCCCTGGATATAAAATGAATAATTAGAAATATTCAAAGAAGGAAACCCTGACTGAATTTGTCTGGTTTAATTACTGACATAACACTGCACACAGCAGCATAGTTAAATCTCAAATATCAAGCAAGGGTAGCACAGCCTATTTAGTACTAATCCAGGACCTTACACCATTTTATTGGGCTTCAAGAAAGGCACATTTCATTCAGGTGCCCTCTCATGAGTGATATGTAAGAGGCTTTACAAGTCACAGACTTGGCCAAGTTCTACACTAAAAACACTGGCTAAAAAACATGAATTGCAGAGTCAATCAACTGCTTCGTTCTTCACTTCTTGGTCAGCATTGGGTATCTACGTTGTGACATGCCTTAGGGATTTTCTGTAACTAAGGCCTGTTTAACTGTTCAATGGAGGAATAATGTAAGATCAAGATGATTTGAAGTGGGATTCATCTCACCTAGCTTTAGATATTTAAAAGTTAGGCATCTAAGTCTGAACTGGAGAGAAATAGGCACCTCTAGAGAGCAATTCATTTGACCTATCTCAGATGCCTATTTTAGTCAGAGATGAATCACCCTCTAGAGATGCCTAGATTTCTCTATTGACTATAAAGGGAGCCTAGGGCAACCAGTTCAGTGCTAGACTTCTGACTATCAGACATGTAATTTAGAAGAGGTATATCCCACTCACTGTAGTGGTAAGGTTCAGTTTCCACACTTAATCACTCATGCTGTTTTCAGATTCATAAAATACCCAAGAACTCATCTCTAAGTATTCCTCATTTGCTCTTTGTAATTTCTATTTTGGGTTGTTGGTTTCTTCCCAAGCACTTACTACCTTAAATTTTCACTTATTTTCTTATTAAAAATATTCACTCATAGCAACCTCTCTATATTTTGCCTTCCAAAACAGATGCCTCAGTGATAACAGGCAGAGCACATTATAAATTTACTATGCTTTGTCCAGCTGTTGATTTTTTCTTAAAATTTTCTTTTCATATCTGAGATGTCCAAAGTCTCACTTTGCAGGCCTCTATAATGGAAATAAATTAATGGTCTTTCTCTGGGTAGTCACTGATTTAATAAGATTATTTGTTCAGAATATATGTATATGATATGAATTAAATCCTTATAACTGATCATAAACATTCAGAAAAACAGAACAAGTCCTTTAAATGGATGTAAATCTCTTCTCATCTGACATTCTTCTCAGACTGATTTTATACTAGTGTATCTCTGCTGACTTCAGTAAAATCTTTACAGACATAACAAAATGAAAGAAAAAGTAATCCTAGGCTTTTACTAGACATGAAATGGCTGCAGAAGTTTAAATTGTTTATCTGTATATCCTCAATTTTAAAAAAAAAATTATTAAAAAACATTTCAGTTTAATTAAAAAATATATAGCCATTTCAACAGTTACTTGGTAATAGTAATGCAGATTTGTAATGTACTTTTCTCTTTGACCAGTGGAAAAAGTCTTCTTTAATCAACTGTTTCACAGAGCTGTTAGTTGATACAAACAGCAGCTTATGTTCCCTCAGCATTTAAATGCAAGTGTTTTAAAGAAGCATCCAGCATGTTTTGAAATCCTTACACAAATCTTGAGTCCTTTTGTTAAAATATATAACCATATATTTTAACATCTCTTCAGTTACTTTAAACATTTTAAGAGAGGATTCTTAATGTAAAAGTCTTGTAACAGACTGAGTGCAATCAGCATAAAAATAATTTGACAGCCTTCCACATTGCTGAGTAAATGAGGCATAACCTTGAATATGAAACTTAGAGGCTGGTGATTTCTTTAGACTATATTAGAGTATTTATGACACTTCCTGTGGGAGAGGGAAACTGTTCAAGAAAGTTTATCCCATCTCCCATAGGCACAGAAATCTTTTCTTATTTATGTTTAGATTATCAGCATGAGCAGGTGTTTCTCATTCTCTGTGGGTGTCAGAACTGCAATAACAGAAGTAAAGTTTGTGTCAGGAAGTAAGCGCTGGAAATGTTTTTCGATAACATATGTGACTTTGATTGTGTCTACTAGTGTCTACTATTTCATGTCCTATTGGCTTAATCCTAGAAGTGCTGAACACTTTCCAAGTTCAGATGACTTTTGCCACCAATGGACTTTCAAGATCTGCAACAAAAGTTGATTGCCATTAATGGGACTCTCCCCCATGACTTCATAGCTTTTATCTGGAGGCATTTAATGCTTGAAACAAGCTCTCAGCAGGTGGAAGAGAAAGAGTTCCCATGACTTGGAAGGGAGCTGTTAATGCTGGGTTTGGCCCTTTGTTTCTGTTTTAGAGAAGCACGCTGGATTTGCAACAGGACTTATAAATGTGTTCTAAATACTGTACATTTAGGCATACTCTTATAATTTATAAATGTGTAAATAAATACTGCATAGACTTAACAAGATTGTGATAACTGAACCTTTAATAAACCTTTCTAGATCTAAACCAAGATAAGAATTATCTGACAGAAAACTTCAGTGTAGTTAAGGAATGGCAGATCGAGAAAAGTTGTCCGCCAGATAAGCTGAAAGTACTGTGGGCCCATTTTAAAGGAACATACTCAGAACCAGTGGTCAAATGCTTGGGAAAACAGTTAAGTCTAAATTTGAAGAACTTAAATTTGAGACAATTGTGTATCTTTAAATAAAACAGACTTATGCCTCATTTTCTGGTTATTTAAAAGACTTGGTTCTGTTTACATATTTTCCAGTAATAGTCATCAGTGTGGATGAAAAGCCTTGCACCTAGAAGTCAGTGTTCTTTTTCCCAGATGACTACTCAGACTACAGAATCACAATCCTCTTTCCACCATTAATGGAGAGCTATGCATCAATATCACTGCAGCAAAAAGGATGAAGATTAACTAATATCTCACTCCAGAGATACCCTGATTATCTCCAAGGGGTTTCTGGAGTCTGCTTGTTTCCTAATTTCTGAACAAGTGCTTTAAAGACTAGTCATCTAATTTAAAGTGGGAAAAGGAGAAGCATGCCCACTATGGCCTCAACTAACAGACGTGTTTTAAAAGAGCCTAGAAAAATATTTCATGTACATGTTGATCTTTTAGTACATGTTAAACATGTTCTGTTCAGGCATATTTTTACCTAGATTTTTGCCTTTTCTTAAAATTCCTAAATACAGTTCTCAATTAAGTGTAAGCAGGAAAAAGGCAGCAGGATCTTAAGATGGAACAAAAAGAAAAATGTTTTCGCTCAGCACAGCTAGGTTGTAGGCATCCTTACTCCAGGAAATTGTAGAAGCTGAAAATTTTACATTCAAGATTTTCTAGGCATCTCTTTTTTTTCAGTTATGCATAGATCCCAGGCCAGATGGTTTGAGCACTGTAGCTTTTTTATACAGTACAATGCAATGTAATTCAGCTCAAGGCACAGTCTAAGAGCTTGTAAATATGAGGATGCTCAGCACAGCTATAGTAAGTAAAGTTAGAAATTTGAAATTATTTTGTTTAGGAACAAGTTAAAAACAGTGTTAATCTTTCTGAACGAGTCTGCAAAAGACCTTAATCTAGTTGCAGTAGTTTAGATCAGTTTTCTTAAGTGTAACTATGCAGAAAAAGACTGAAAAAGACTTGAAAGAACTGAAAAATTCAAATTCAGAGGAAAAAGAATGAGGAAGCTATTCATAAACTAGAAAGAGAGCAGATGTACAAATAGTGTTGTGACAGTGACAAAATGAAGCAGTATTTTTGAACCATTGCATGTTCAATTATTAGGAGAAGTGGAAAGAAAAATCGAAAAAGATTTGTCATTGCTTTAGCTTTTCATTTTAAATGTGATAATTGCACAGTAATTTATCACTGTCTCACAATTAAAAATAAATCAAATTCATACTCTGAACAGAAATGTGTCAAAATTTTACATCAAGCAATACCTTTTTCATTAGATAGAAGCAGATGCTGACAGCAAGCTCAGTAATGGAAACCTATCTAAAATAAAAGCACTAAAAGAACACAAAAATGTGAGATTACTATGACCAAATATATTATTTCTATCAATTTATCATTTTATGGCACTTCTTGTTTCTATTGTATCACAACATTTTGAATTTAATAAGTCAGGAAACAATATGCCTGCTTAAAACTCCTTATCCCAACCACACGTTTTTGAGGCTTCCAAATACATCTCAGATCAGTGTTTATTGTTGACTTGCGTGTTTTACTTACCTATGTTACCATATCCCTTAGAATCCCAGAGGGCACTACCCAAGTGAAAATGTAGTTCCAAACAAAGTGCAGAAAGTTAGAAAGAAAGGGAAACTATTAGAAAACAGTGCGTAGTTCTTCAATGTCCTACATATTAGACCATCCCAGGCTAATGTCCATGACAAGAGAATTTCCATACCAACGGTCTTTATGCTTTAATTATACACTATACATAGGCCTGACATTAATTATGTTTAGAAACAGTAAAATTAAATGGCAGTCCTGACTCCAAACTAAGCTACAAGTGCAATAGTTCACTCAAGATGTGTACAGTTACACAACTAGTCTGGTCTTATTCTTTATTCTAACTCTTCACAAATCCGGTGAAGTTTGTAACACAATATTTGAATATATGAATATATACCTGTTTATGAGTAAGTATGCTTATGCATATATATACATATATA